>NC_084797.1:63138199-63439310 GCF_963169125.1 Humulus lupulus | reverse complement strand
GGCGGATGTATCCGGAATTGATGGCGACCTATTTAAGGATTTGAGATCGGGAATAGTCTAAGGTATTTGGGCTGCGCTGAGGTATGAGGTTATCGTCTGTATGTGGATGGCAGAGAGAGCCATGTTGTTAGAGGAACTGATGGTTGATGATTAGAGCATGAGTGCTAGAGCCGCAGGGGCAGTGTTTCCTTTGATGGAATTAGTGAAGAGAATTGTGATAATCGAGTTGAAGGGACCCCTGATAGTGTTGTGGCCTCTGGATTCGCCAAGAAGGGCGGAAAGGTCTGATTGATAAGATGGTACTTTTATTGCTAGAGCGCAGCAAGGTTGGATTCTCAATTGTTGAGGTAGAAAGGACTCCAAACAGTGCTTGGGCACCTAGATTGAGATTGGAAAGAAGCCTGATCGAAAAGGTAGTTATCGAGATGTTAGGATGGATTTCCCATGGTGCGGGAAACGGAGAACTGGAATGCATCGATACATTCGAGGTTCGAGGCTGAGTCCTCAAGGATGAGTATTTAACTGACGAGCTTATGCTTTGGGCATGTAACGAACTTGAAGGGCTCGGTGTTGAGAATGTTCCGAGAGGGAGATGGACATAGAGAAGTTGCCTCAAAGGTGCCATTTGAGAGGCCGAGGACAGTTATACTTATTGAGAAGGAATTAGAAACTCTGGCAGATGGATTGTTGAGGATATCATCTGGAGTACGTAAAGGAGGCAGAGCTGACCAGTGGGAAAGTTATGTGCGTATGCAAAGAAAGATTTAGGGAATACTTCAAGGTCAGACTACAGATAGGATTGGTATAAGGGATGTTGTAGAAGACGGTTTTGGCCGACAAAAAGTCTATTGGAGCAATCGAAGGAATCTGAGCATGGTGTAGCTAGTGTGTTATACTGCGAGGATTGCTAGTATCGTCGGGTTAGGACGAAAAGTACAATTTTGGATACAAGATGGGACGATGTCCCCAAGAGTTGATCTACGACCTGGTAATTGCCAGTTGGAAACCAAGGATAGAGACATTTCGTGGATTGTCTAGTTGCGCCGGCTAGAGTGTGAGGAGTTGGTAACAAAGATTCTGGAATGGTTCAAGCTACAGCGGCACAGGTAAGTTCTTTAGACAGAGAATGCATGAACGGTGTGGGCAAGTCCCCTTCAAGCTCACGAGCAGTGCATGTGGATTACTCCCAGACGGAAATGGTGAGCAACTGATTATTATGCTGAAGACGTTAGTACCCAGAAGGCAGAGTCTCAGGTAAGGTTCTACGGAGTGTTAGTCGGGTGTCGTCAGGAGTTCTCATATTACAGCTGCAAGAAGAAAGGACAGGTATGAGAAGATTTGATCTGAAGTCACAAAGAAGCTAATGAAGAACGTCTGAAGAATAGAAAGCACAACAAGACTGGTAAGCGCGTCATCTACTGCATAAGCACCTCCGGTGATTTCTACATCAAAGATGAGGAGAACAGTAAAACTTGAGGTTAGACGGATTGAGTGGTGTCAAATCAGAAAGAAATTCAGAAGACAAGGTAAGATTTGATTGGTTACGGACGATGATGGAATTTGCGTGTGTTTTGATTAAGTAAAGAGTGATGGCATAAAGGACTTGATCTATGATGAGGACATGGACTTGTAGGGGTGCATCACGGATTAGGCATGCCCAGGCGCATCTGGCGCGAGGTTGGATCGAACCTTGCGGGAGACGAAAGTATGAACCTGGTTGATACACTTAGAACGTTAAGTTGACAGTTAGGCATATCATAAGGTGCTTGAGTATTGGGTATTAGTAAGAAAGAAAGCGTTGAAGACACAGAGGTGGTGAAAAGTAACGGACAGATGATCAGTGTTTGAAATCCTTGATTGAGCGAGGGGAGTTATAATTGGAGACGGAACTCCTAGCTGTGAGGCGTGTGTCAGTCAGGGGATAGCGCCATAGACTGTAATAGAGTGGACAAGGCGACGACTGAGTTTGGCGTAACGCTAGTAGGTATGATTAGCTGGTGAGTGTCAATGATCTATGGAATTCAAAGTGTTGGCTTGAGATCAAGCAAGGAAGGACCCTGCTAAGGTAGTACAAGTTGGGATACCAGGAATGGATGAAGGATCCAATTAGATTTGGTTTATGAACGAGAATTCTGAATGGATATCATTCCACCTCCTAGGGTACGTTGTACCGGGAGGGTCGAGCGGGTGACAGAATCTAGTGTTTTCCTTTGGACCCTGAGGGGTTAAGTGATGTGGTAGTGTATGATGGGAATAGACCACTTTAGACCTTGAGTAAGGTGTTTGGGCATGAAAAGTTTTAACTCAGTTGATGGAGTTAATGTGGTTGGGTCAAGTGAACTGGTTTCAGGATGGAGCACCGATGATATCGAATTGAGACCCTATAGTATTTTAAATTTTGGAATGGATTTAGAGAACGAAAAGAACATAGTGGGAACCTGGAATTGTCAGTTGATTGCAAGTGAAGTGGCAGTTTGAAAGCTTATCGGATATCTTAAGGAATTAAGCGCTGAGTAGGCGAATACTTGAGGTATTAAGGGAAGTGTAATCCCTGTTGAGTTGGTCGTGGTGGCAAATGCTGGCGTCTTGTTAAAGTAACACGACATAGGACATGGTAAGAGGTGAAGGATAGTGAATACTACGATTTGGCATTGGTTCAGAGAGAGCGTCGAAAAGGTTGTTGGAACTCTTAAGGCAGGAGTGTCTGCCTATTTGAAAGCATAAGAGCTGGTAAATTGTTAAATTACGAGGAAACAAAGCTCCGGAAGGAAAGAGCTGCATCTCTGCACAATAACAGACGAGGATCTGTAAGGTGTTCAGAGAAAGAAGGGGGAGTTCTGACTCTTGATTCAACATAAAATTCTGAACTTGTACTAAGGGTTAGGCCAGCGGGGCCTACAAGTTGATCCCACCTGGTAGAGGTGATGACTTTTGGGTATCTCTAGAATCAGGAATAAGACAATGAATTGGTCATTGTAATCTAGGCAGACCCTGAGGCTTCAGCAGGGTTGCAGTGTAAACGAGAGGCTATCGAGTGTATGGCCGTTAGACAAGATCTTGTGGGGCAAGATTGTTGCGCCTGGAAGAGAGTTGTTGGAAACTAAAGTAAGGGCGGTGGACCTTGGGATTCAGGGTCAGAGTTGCGAGTTTACTGATTGATGTGTTTGGATAAATTTCGAGGACGAAATTCTTATGAGGAGGGGATAGGTGTAACAACCCAAAATCGCTAATAAGGCTTAAGGGCCTTGATTAGTGTGCCAGGAGGGCATGTTGGGATTTATGTGTGATTTTATGAGTTAAATGCATGGTTATGATTTAAAGCGTGTTCGGTGACTATTTGATTATTTGAGATGGATGACTATGTATATTAGTATGCATGTAGGCTCGGATTGTGTTAGAAGGGCATAATTGTAATTTTGGCCATGTTGGGCATAACTGTATTAATATGTGATGATTGTTGAGACCACAGTGGTATGTGGGTATATCCGTGATTTGTAACTTTCGGCACGAGGCGATCCTAGAGCTGGATAGCGGGGAAAAGTCACAACGGGGCATTATGATTGACTTTGGACAAGTCAAGGAGTATTTTTGATATTGGGTTATGAAAATAAATAATTGGAGATATATTTGAGGTTAGGATGTCTAGGCGGGAATACTGGGGGATTTTACCATTTTTGCCTCGGGGATATCTTGGTACCCCGAACCTTGAGGTAACCAGCTTAAGTTATAAAAACAAAACAAATAAACCATTTGGAGACTTGGAAAAACCGACCCAGCCTCCACCCTCTCTTCTTCTTCTTCTTTCTTTCCTCTTTCTTTCATGAAATCCACAGAAATCTTAGGAGAAATCAAGCTTGAATTTCTGAAAATTGATGGTGGGATTTGGAGGTTTAGCTCAAGAGTTAATCAAGAACAAATCAGGGTAAAGGTAAGCAATTAATTCTTTTTCTCAAGTTAAATTCTGAGATTTTGTTGGGTTGTGAATGTTTATGGATTTTGATCTTCAAGGTGGAGTTTGAGGCTTGAAACTTTGAAGATAGGTCATGGGATCCTTTGGGAAATGATTCTACAACTGAGGTAAGGTTTAAATTAAAGTTTGATGGTTGAAATTGAGAATTTCCATGGTTGGTTTTGAGTTTTAGGTTTGAAATTTCAGAAATTTGGAATTGGGATCTTGGTGAGTGTTAGGTTGGATTTTTGGTGGAATTGTGTTGTTTAAACCATCCTAATGTTGTGATTATTAATTGGTTTTGATTTGGGAGCTTTGGGATGGCTTAAGGTGAGGTTTTAAGCTTGAAAATGGTGGGTTTTTCTGGGTTCGAAGGGTCGGGCCGCGGCATGGTTCTTGTAAGGCCGCGGCCCTTGAAGGCTAAGTTGTGCTGAGGATGGAGGGCGGGCCGCGGCATGGTCCTTGTAGGGCCGCGGCCCTTACCTGTTTCTGGGCATTTTGTGGCTCTGTTTGGGGGCCATTCCGCGGCATGGTTGGGCCATGCCGCGGCGCTTAAGGAATTTTGGGATTTTGAGAATTTGGGCTTGGGAATTTAACCTAGGGTGCTCGGGGTTGAGTCTTTTACAATGTTTGGTGAATTTCAACGTTCCGGGAACTAGAACTTGGTTTAGAAACTCATTTGAGATTAATCTTATTGGTATCCATTATCTTGGTTGTGACTAGGTGTTAAGCTAGTGCTCGGGAAGTGGATCGTGCTCGGGGGCCGTCATTTTTCTATTTAAAGCATTTGGAATTAAGGTAAGAAAACCGTAACACCCGATAATAGGGCATGGCCCCACTGTGTGATTGTAGGGCATGGCCCCGGATTGTATTTTGTGTAAATGTTTAACCTTAAATGAACCGTGATGTGTGTGAATGTTCATTTTGAATGTACTATATGTGTGTTTATGATGAAATGAACGGCAAGGGCCGAGTACGGCGTAGGCCGGGGCGGCCGTGGGGCCGAGTACGGCGTAGGCCGGGGCGGCCGTGGGCCGAAAGTAACACCTACCACATGGGATGCTATAGTCAGGGCGGGGCCCGGTGGATACATGTGTTATGCTATATTCAGGGTGGGACCCAAGGGATACATGAGTTATCCTCGCGGTGAGAACCGATACCCCAGGCTTCGGTAAGGCTCTGGGGCGGCATGGTCGTGTTTGCTTAGTCTAATGGTTGACTTGTTTATTTGTGGATTATCTGATGTGATTAACCATATTTATTTGCATATGTTATGTTCTGCAGGAGTTTTCTTGCTGGGCTTCGGCTCACGGGTGCTGCGTGTTGCAGGTAGGGCAAAGACTGAGTCAACCAACCATGAGTACGGAGAGCGTGAAGCGACGCGTACATTTTGGCCTGCCCGACTACTTTGGTTGGGGGTTTATTTGAAAATGGCTGTAATAATCTATGATTTTGTAACTGATCAACTGTAAACTTATTTCAAGATGTAAATAGTTTTCAAACCTTATTTTGGGATCCCAATTGTCTAATACTAGAAGTTTTTATTGAGTCAACGCATTTTCAAAGATTACAGCCTTAACTTTTAATCAGTCACACTTTTGTTCAAAACCTCGGTTAGCGAGTTCATTGCACACTATTTCGTCTTAAAAACTCACTTAGTAACGGCTCTAAGGATGTAGGGCGTTACATATGCCTTGTCACCTTAGCTGTACTCCAACATCCAATACCGTGACTGTCTCATCAAGGAATACACCCCCTGTTGACGGTGAGAACTCGTCAACTAAGTTGAGTTGGAAAAATTATCAAGTCAAGGTCTCTAATGGAAAAGCTGTAGAAACTTAAACAATCACTCAAGAACAATGATAGAACAATAATGGAGAATTCAGTCTTTCATTCACACTGAAGCCTTTGCTACAGTAAAAATTTCCAACCCCCTTTCAGGTGGTCTTCCAGTTCATTTTATAGTAGGCTCTAATGGCCTTAGGTACATGGTGGTCCAGGAGACCAAGTGGTACATAAGTACTATGTCAGGGGAGTGGCTTCAGAGGTTGTGGTTGTACCTCCAGTACAGGAGCAGGTGTCAGGAGGATGTCTCCAATACTTGTCTGTACCCATGTTTGATGAGTGGTGGCAGGCATAGTGGCGCAAGTGGTAGTGGTGTTGACTCTGACCCTTGGTCGTAGGCGTACGGGCCATAACTCTTATCCCAGTAGTCCCACTGATACCGGTGTCCGTACTCAGTACTAGGTCGTACAAGTATGTCCCATTTGACTCGTACTGGAGCCTCTAACCATAGGGGTCTCAAGGTGTAAGGAATGGGACCCTTGGTGCATGGCTCTACTCACGTGGCCACTAGGTGACGTAGCTCTCATTCCTTCGAGAGGCCCCCTTGGAAGGCTTATTGATGGCGCGGCTCTCTTGGCTGTTCACGAGGCCGAGTGTGCTGCGGACGTGACCTCCATGAGACCATGGGCGAGGCCATCATTCGGGCCTAAATGGCGAGGCCACTCCGGAGCCATGGGTGAGGCCATCACGGGGCCTAGATGGCGAGGCCACTCCGTGGGCATGGGCGAGGCCACCACGGGGCCTAGATGGCGAGGCCACTCCGTGGGCATGGGCGAGGCCACCACGGGGCCTAGATGGCGAGGCCACTCCATGGGCATGGGCGAGGCCACTCCGTGGGCATGGGCGGGGCCATGGAGGGGCCTAGATGGCAAGGCCACTCCGTGGGCATGAGCGAGGCCACCACGGGGCCTAGATGGCGAGGCCACTCCGTGGGCATGGGTGAGGCCATCACGGGGTCTAGATGGCGAGGCCACTCCGTGGGCATGGGTGAGGCCATTCGGGCCTAGATGACGCGTGCCCATATTTGCGAGGCCACCAGGCGTGCGGGCGTGGCCGAGTGAGGCCACCTGGTGCGTGCGGGCATGGCCGAGCGAGGCCACCTGGTGCGTGCGGACGTGGCCGAGTGAGGCCACCTGGTGTCCGAGCGTGGCCGAGCGAGGCCATGGCTTCTATGTCGTGTAAATGGGGGCTTCATGGCATTGATCTCATATTTTCCCTTGGTGAGATTTTGAGCATCAACACCCCCTTTGATATTCTAAAAGTTGCACATTCAATGCTTAAACCCTTAACATAATTGTTAAGCCTTTAGATTGTTATCCTTTCTGCAACCAGTCAGTAATTCCAGATTACCACTCTGTTTTCTTTGATCTCAGGTCCCTCTCCATAACCTAGAAACTATAGGGTCTCAATTTACCATTACCAATGCCCTATTTCATTACCAATTTATACAAACCAAAGTATGTTATCTTATTCAGTTGAGTTACAACTCTTCCCCTGATCCATCACCTTATCTACAGGCTAATGTGATCCATTCTTATGATCCATCATCGTATTATTTTACTGTTCAATATTCGAGTATCTCAGGTTCTTCCATCAGCTAAAACCTCCCAGTACCACAAACCCTAGGAGGTGAAACAACACCCGCTTATAATTCCCATCTCCATACCAAATTCTCTTTGGACCATCTATCTGGTTCTTGTACCTTATCTTGTATAACACTCGTAGGGTTCCTCCCTGTTTCCACAAAACCAAAGCTTTGGATTCCATTATCCAAAGAAAACATGTGTCCATCACCACACACTAACACTATACCAGTTTCAATCGTTAACCTGTCCATTCCATTGTAACCTGTGGCGCTCTTCTAACTGACACACACACCTCCAAGTAAGAGATCCACCTCACATTAAATCTCCTCCTCGCACAGTCGAAGACTTACAACATCAACCTTCCATCTATTGCGTTCCACTAAATTCCAGTCTCAAGATTATCTTTCTTACTAACAACCCAACACTCAAGTACCTTATGCTATGCATAAATGTCAACTTAACATTCCAAGTATATCAACCATGTTCCATTCTTTCACCTCCCGCGAGGTTCGACCCATCCTTGCGCCAATCTAAGCCTGGGCGTGCCCAACCTATGGTGCACCCCCACGGTTCCATACACTCATCATAGATCAGGTCCTTCATGCTATCCCTCTATATTTAACCACAAAACACACATATTTCTGCATCACCAGATACCAATCAACTCTTGCCTTGTCTTCTGAATTCTGATTTGACACCATTCATTCCGTCTAACCCCAAGTTTTTCTGTTCTTCCCATCTCTGATGTAGTTGTCTGCAGAGATACCTATGCGATAGATGACGCGCTTGCCAGCCTTGTTATGCTTCCTGCTCTTCAGACGTTCTTCATTAACTTCTTCGTTACTTCAGATCAAATCTATAAACACATAAAAATGCTTGAAATCCACAATATCTACAGGAGAAAGGACCACAAATATATAATCCAAAATGCCCTTATCAAATTCTCCGACACTTAGACTTTGCTAGTCCCTTAGCAAAAACAACTAATAAAAACTAAAAATATAAACAAATAGCACATAACACATAAGCAATGGTTTTGTTGAAAGCGTTAGTTATATCAAAAATTGAACAAACAAATAATTTTTAGGAAAAAATTGAATTGCACATTCCTTAGAATTTCCACTCAATGTACAGTCACCACTTAAACTCAATCTTCTTATGATAATGCACAGTCAAACTTACCAACTCACATGCACCCTAATTAATTTGTACTTGCCAAAATATGTTGCAAAGTCCCTTATGCAGAGAATATGAATCATGAAAAGCATCCACTCCATCGACATTAACCAATTATTCTAAACTAAAATAAGCACACATAAACAAGAATCAAAAGGTCTTTCTTTTAAGTAATCTTTATTAAACCAAAACAACTACAGATTGGTAAGCGACTCTGCCTTTACAAGGGTAGATGCACAAGAGGGAATAACCCCAATCCTAACCATACTTTTACAATGAGTAATAACAAAATTTGCTAATGTGTGAGCAACTTTGTTAGTGGCCCTTACAGAGTGAAAAATAGAATGACAGTTACTTAAAAGACCCCTATCTTTGATATCTTCCAGAACCACTCCCCATTCCACTTGGGACAATTTTGTACTAAGCAGAGCTTGAATCACAACAAAAAAATCAAAAGTGAGATGAAATTTTCATGGAGGAAGCTTAAGAACCAGCTCCAACCCCATTTGAATAGCAAGACACCCCACCATAGGGATAGAATAGAGCCCCTACAAACAGCGAACTTCACTAGCCACCACAGAACCTTTCTCATTGCAAATGATAGTTCCCAAATCACAATTGTTCTTTGATGCATGAATAGTAGCATCACAATTGATGAGAAGAGACCCCCCCCTCCCCCGAGCATTCCACAGACGATCTTTCTACTCAACTTTCAGCATCCCTTAGTACTCCTTGTCCTCGATGCTTTGAAGAAGGTCCACAACCCAATACACTAGATCCTCATCTTTTGGCACCATCAATCTTAAACTCTTTCAATTCCTTCGAAACCAAATAACCTAGGACACCATGGCAAACTTCTGAAATTCTGAGTCAGATCACTTGGCTTGTCTCCAGGTTATAAATGAGGTTGTATCCTCAATATCAGAGGGAAAAATTATATAAAATAGTCATTTTCCAAAAATATTTAACCATTTGGCACTTCCACAGAGCTTCCAAAACAATTTCATCACTAGAAAAGTACCAACATCATTGAGAATCACTGTGAATACCTCTATGACTCAAAACGGGCTGGACTGGGAACCACTTATGAGAAACTTGCCACCAAAAAATGTGAATCTTTGAAGGAATATTTAACTTCTATAGACCTTTCCACCAATAAAACATAACAGTAGTATCAGAACTTTCTATCTCCCCATTGAAAGAATTAGCAAGTGTATAACCTCTTCAATAATGAGATCACATGTTTTTATGGACATACTAGGAGCTAAACATCCTTGTGGAAGGTTACCTCAACTTTAGAGATATTCCTAGTACAATTAGCATTTTTCAACACACAAACCCGAGTATTAGCAGGAACATTTGCTTTTCGACAAAGAGCAAAAGTAGAAGCTTTGGGAAACCATGTATCTTCATTAACACTCACAATTGTATCTGATCGAATGCGCCAACGGGTTCCTTTCTCTAATAATTCTCTACCCCATAGAAGACCCTTTCAAATACAAGATCTTTGAGAACTACTTTGAGCCTCTAAAAAGTGGAAATTGGAAAAATAACATGGTTTCAAAATGCGAGTAATGAGGGAGTTAGGATTAAAAATAATCTTCCAGGCTTGTTTAGCTAAAAGAGCCTTGATAATTTCCTCCAATCTTTGAAAGCCTAACCCGGCACGACACTTGGGATTACATAAATGATTCCAAGTACACCAATGCATCTTTTTCTTATCCAAAGATGAGCCCCACCAAAAATGTGTTGACATGGCTTGTAAGTCATAAAGGAAGCGCTTAGGCAGTTTGAAACAACTCATAATATAGGAAAGTAATGCTTGAATAACTACTTTCATAAGGACTTCATAACCTTCTTGAGAGAATAAACTAGATTTATAGCTTTGAAGTTTATTCCAAACCTTATTTTTGAGAGTAACAATCACATCTCTCTTCTTTCTTTCAATGAATGCTGGCATCCCCAAACAACTAGTGTGGCAATCAACCAATTTAACACCCAAAGAGTTAGCCATGGTTGTTCCATCCTCACTTTAACATTTTTTCCAACACATAACTCAGATTTCTCTAAATTAATACATTTTCTCAAGAGAGTGGCATATTCCACTAAAATCTCTGCCATTGTACGACCTTCTCCTATATTTGCATCAAGAAAAATGAAACCATCATCCGCAAAATATAAGTGAGAGAGACGAAGACCATTCTTACCAAAGATAAGACCATGAATCTTGTATGCCCGTTCCGCTTCATTAATTAGGCATGAGAGGCCTTCGAAACATATAAGAAAAGGAAAGGTGGATAATTGATCTCCCTGTCTATGACCTCTTTGGATAATGACTTTTCTGTTGGAAAAACTTATACATGATCTTTATTTATTTTCATGTATATCTAATATTAAACAAATTAATACGAGATAGACTAAAACATGTTTCTAAAATTGAATTCAAAGAGAGACAAAGAATAGAATACTTACAGTATATGCAGCGGAATGAAAGAGTCCTTCCTTCAATTTCTCTAACTCTTGTATCCTCTCTGTCGCAGAGTATTATCAAGAAACTGAACTGATCTTCTATTTTCTTCACAATCTTCCAATGTATTCTTAGAATCACCTAGACTAGTGTGGAAAATTCTCAACACATGAGATAGATATAGAGAGAAGAAGAGAAAATAACAAAGAGGCTTAGAAAAGGACTTGTGTTTAGAGAGAATCTAAAACTATCAGAAAACCAGTGATTAAACTTCTGTTTTGACTTCTCTCTAAGCACTCATTTTATAGACTAAATTAGGTCATTTAATTTAATTAAAAAAATCAATAAAATAATAGCCAATTAACAGCCCTAGGTCGAAATTATCATGGGCTTTAGGCCCGTGAAATTTCCCATTTGATTATAAGCCCATTGGACTTAAAATCAAGACATGTATTATTTTCTATTGATTTAATTAATTAAATAATTATTTTAATCCTTTATCAAATTAATTATTCATAATTTGAACCTTGATTTAAACTTATTTACTAATTTAGATACCAATTTATCTTAATTAATAAATCTGCCATAATTTTTCTTTTCTTCTCAAAATTACACAACTCTGTGAAACTATCCAAAATTGACCTGGTCAACTTTGATAATTTTAATTGATAATTAAACCAATTAATTGAGACTATCTAGATGATTTTATCCAAGGTACAATGGGGACCATGGGCCTATGAAATCAAGCTCCAATAAGTTATCATAAATCTAACAAATAAATTTACTAACTTATTAATTCCTCGTGACTCCACTATAGACGCTGAATTGCACTCTTGAATTCATAGAATTCTCTATAACAAATATAGATATGCTATTAATTATCCATTGTTACAACCATAATTTTCGCTCAATCCTCTATAGACGGTCTACAATGAGATAGGACTAAAATAATGTTTTATCCCTCATTATATTTTATCCTTAAAACACTTAGTTCCTTGTAAATGATATCCAAGTAAACTAATTTAATTACTGAAATGAGATTTCTATCATTTAACACCTTGAACCAAACTAAAAGGAAACCATCGTTTCACTTCTTCATCAGAACCTATAGATGTTCATATCAATGATTAACACTCCCACTCAATTATACTACCGAGTTCCCAAGATGTAAGTATGGGCTAGTCCGTAGGGTAAGCTGGTAACGAACAAGTCAAAGAACTCAAATAATACAATCAGTTAGAATACTAACCACTCAGAATTGAGGTTGAATTGACCTATGGTCAACTATATGATATGACTAGAATAGATAATAATAGTATGTTTACTTATCTTATCAACTGTCAATATCGGTCCAGTCCGATGTAACAAATACATCCGATCTTATCTACTTTGCTAATGTTCTAGAAAGAACATAACACTGTAGTAGATTGGAAAGTCCGTGTAAATCATGTGCACTGACTAATCTTAGGACTAACTTATTTTGAACATATAATCATATTTATATTCCACTGTGATTACATCACTATAAATAAGATTAGCTATATGCTCGGGATTTAATTGAAGTTTATATTAAACAAATAAATCATGAAAATAAAACATGTGAGCAAAGTGATTGACCAAGTAAAAACATGATTTCTATTATTTTATTGATAATAAAATGAGATTACAAAGAATTTGAGTTTTAATTAGGGCATAAAACCCAAACATTTTCCTCTAACATCCCCATTAATTATAAAAGAGTAAGTAACCGAACTAATACACCTTACGGCCTTTTGGATAAACTTTTCAACATAACCCAAGCTAAACGTCATAGCCTCAATAAAAGGCCATTCAACCCTATAATAGGCTTTTGACATATGAAGTTTTAATTCCATTTTTTTTTCCATTACCAAATCTACCTTTTTTCATGCAATGCAAACATTCAAAGCCTATAATCGCATTATCTTGAATAAGTCTCCCTTGTATGAAAGCACTTTGGTTGTCTAAAAATCACAACTTGAAGGCTGCCTTTCATCCTATTTCCCAAGAATTTAGAGACAACTTTATAGATCACATTGCAAAGACTTATGGGCCTATAATCTATCATATGCAGCGTTTGTTTCCTTTTATGAATGAGGCAAATGAGTGTGTCATTAATAGGACTACAATCAGCATTGTTATTCAGAATATCGAAATACACTTCAGTAATCGAGGGACCCACCATGTCCCAATTTTGATTATAGAACAGCCTTGGAAAGCCATCTGCCCTTGGTGCTTTAACATCATGGATTTGGAATACAACTGTTTTATTGTCTTCTGCAGTGAAGGAGCAAGGAGGAGCTCATTATCTATATATCTCAAATGATTAGGGATGCATTTTTGTAGTCTGTCATAAACATCTATACGCTGATCGTTAGACTGAAAAAGCTTGCTAAAATAACAGCAAATGATTCCTTGGATGTCGTCATTCTTACTTTGCCAAATAAGGTCTTCATGAAAAATCCCTTTGATCTCATTTTTCTACATGCGTCTGCTAGCTTGCTGGTGAAAATAGTGTGTATTTTTGTCACCATGTTTCAGCCACAATGCTTGACTTCGTTGCTTCCAAAAAATTTCCTCTTTTTCGAGTAATACATCTAGCTTTTTTTTTCCATCTTTTAGCCAACATCCAGTCAAATTTATGATGAGAATGGGAGAGGGAATTAATTTTGTCTTTGAAGATCCTAATGTCAATCCTTAAGTCATTCTTACACTTCTTGTTCTAGGAACCCAATTTCTGGCCTCAAGATCTTAGACAAAGCCAAAGTTGGTTGCTGGTTAAAAAAATTTCAGTATTAGACCACATCTAATTAATAATTTTGTTGACAATCAGCACTAATAGCATAGACTTAAAATCATGGTTGGTATTGTAAATAAGGAGGAGAGGACAGTGATCTGAATTCCAACACTAAAGGTGTCGCACTTTTGAGACATAAAAACTCGATCCACTCCATGATACAAAAAACAAGATCAAGTCTTTAAAAAACCAGCTCTTTTTGTCTGCCATTGCACCACGTGAAAAACCCTCCTTCAAAAGGCACCTCTTTTAAGCAACAGTCATCAATAACTTTCCGAAAGTTGTTCATAAGATAATCGGGCATTGGACCACCCCTATGTCTCTCTTGACTGATGAGAATCTCATAAAAATCTCCTCCACACATCCAAGGACCTTGGAATAACGAATGGAGTCACCGAAGAAGTACGCATGAGTGTTTTCGTTGATAAGGATCTAAATGACCATAGATTCTAGTAAAACACCAAGTTAGGCCATTCTCATTAGTAATAAAAAAATCAATATGAGAGGGAGTAAAACAGATAATTTTACCTCTATATTGTCGTTCCATAAGAGAGAAAGCCCCCCACTTTTACCCTTAGCATCCACCCAGAAAAATCCAGCATACCCCAGTTTTATTTTTATCTGGTTCATATGATGACTTCTAAGTTTAGTTTCAGCAAGAAACATAAGATAAGGTTGGTACTCTTTCTTATGGGAGAGGATTGTATTTAATGTCCAAGGGTTCCCCAGCCCTTGGACATTCCAAACAAAAGAATTCATGGCTCTCGGCGGCCCTGTTGAACAGGGATCGCCGATAAATTGATAAGAGCAAGGTTCAAATATGAATTGCTAGAAACTCTCCCTATTGTAGCTTTAGCTGTGATATTGTCTTCTCTTTCAGGATGTTCTACTGTGTCCTCCCATGATATATGATCAATCTTGGTTGTCTTTAAGCATTTTCTTGGTAGAATTTTTGGAAAACCATCAGTTCGGTGTGAATGTTATTTGTTAAGAAATATGTGGTTGTAAGTAATGGGAACAGCCAAAAATTACTGAATTCCATCATGAAATTGGTATACGTTTTCATATTTGTCTCAATTCTAGGCCCAATCCTTTCTATGGTGGCTGAGATGCGTCGGTTATTAGGTAGATTTCCATTCGTTTTCTTTGTGGAATTCATATCTTGGGATCTTTGTGGAACATTTAGACTGGCTTGGTGTGCATTTAGTGATCGATCATTGTCATTTGCCTTTGGTGATTGTCAAATCTCTCTAAGGATTGCTTCTTCTTCCTCAGAAAGAGTTAGTTCCATCACCATGGACATATGTCATTGTTGATCTCTACGGAGAGCAAGTTCATGACATTGTTCATTTTTTTGGGATGTTTGTTCTTCAGCCATAACTTCCTCTCTTCTATTTAGAGCGTAGAATCCATCTATTATTTTACTTTATGTTTTGAGCCAAACCCCATACGCAATTATCGATTGTCCATTCTCCCCTAAGACATTGCTTTGTGGTGCATTGTAATTCCTATGATCATGACCAATAAAACCACTTATAAAGCACATAAATAGTAAATTTTCATATTTTAAAGGGATCCAAATTTTTCTTCTCTCATATAGCAGCAGGAATCCTGGGCATAATTTAGTCTTTATTGAGCACTAGACTCAAAATTTGATGTAGCCCATAGTTGCTATCTGGGTCACCTCACCTCCATGGATGGGATCTCCATAATTTCTCCGGCCATGGCTGCAATCCCCTCCACATTCTTCTTAGTAATAAATAGGGTTGGGAGTCCCAAAGCTCTTCCCCAAATTGGGAACCGAAGCAATTTCGTTTCACAATTTGTTGGTAAGTTGTAAAATCTTTCAAGAAACAAAACCCCATGTGTAAAGTATCAGAGCATCCGGGCAAGAACTTTGTTCAAGAGCAAAGCTTCCTTAAAAGTGAAGACAAGAAATAGAGTCGTAGGGGTAATCTCTTTGATTTTCACATCCCATTCTTCATCACTCGAATTCCATAGGCGGCAGAGGATTATTCGAATGAGGATCCAACTAAACTTCTGATTAGTGCATAGCCTTCGTATGAGGCATATGTTGCTTACAAGATCAGCGTTGTCATCATTAGCTTCCCAGCCATCTTCTTCAACTTTGAGTTGGCTTGTTCTTTTGATCAGATCTTCCATGGTGGATGGAAAGAGGCTACTCGAGTAAAGCCTAAAAAAAGCACTTCAGACTTGAGAGAAACTTTTTAACATTACACAGTTTTATGGGTATCTAATTTGTTGGGACCAAAAAACCACCTTTCATTACAATTAAACCACTTGTTATAACTAAGAATCAAAAGATCCTTATAATATAATATAAGGCTAAGGTTAAAGGTAGATGAAAAAGATATATTTAAGCTCAAGTCACATAAACTATACTTATTCTATTCTTAATATCTTCCTACAAATTTCCTATACACTTCAAAGATACAAAAGTCTTTCTATTCTCTTCTTTTCTCACTGATCTTACTATTTCTCCCACACTTGTACTTTTGCATATTTTTTTATTTTTCAATTTTTTTATTGCAACTTTTTTTTCAATTTAAATTTATTGGGAGAAAGAGTAGATCATGCACATTTAAATTGCAACCCAACAAGCCAATACGAAATCCATCCCACAAAATCAAACATTCATATAAAACCACGATGTAATGGGTCACAAGAAGAGATAAAATTTTCAAGCTGCAATAGTTTGGATATTGAATTCATAGAAGAAAAAGATTAGTCATTATGGCTCAAAAATGGGAATCTATGGAATTAGATATCATAGGTAGGCTTGAAAGGCTCAAATAATTCAAAGAACTTGCATTAATCATGTGTACTTATGATTTGACCTCAAACAATTAATCAATGAATTCTAGAGTGGTCGAGACTATATATATAGATATTAGCATGCATAAATCTCTCAAAGTTCTAATGAAAAGGTAAATCACATCATATTCATCAATTGAAAAATCTAAGTTCAAGCTTATGTACAACCAAAACAAGAGTTAAACACACAATTCATGTAGAACTCATCAATTTCCTAGAATTATTTCCATCACAATCAAAATTTTCCTTAGCGCTAATTTCTATGAACGACGTATGTCTTTCAACTTAACCATGCTTATCACAACCTATAAACAAACTAAACTAAAAAAAATGACACTAAAAACAGTTAAACATAACACAAACACAAATAAAACTAAAGAAATAACAAATAAAAATAAAACAAGAAGTTTTTCCTTCCCCCACACTTAAACATTACATTGTCCTCAATGAAAATAAAATGAAAGATAAGGAAAAGAAAACTCCCTTAAGTTCGCTTTGTTTAACGTTGTAACTCGACTGATTGTTGTGGTCATGATTGTTATGCTGGGTCATTTAACAAAACCTTCTTCCTCTTGTACTTATCAATAAAATTCAACATATAGAATTTAATTACTTCACCATCATGTTTTGATGATATCGTTCCTTCTTTAACATCCAGATTTGCACTCGTAGTGATCTTGAATGGCCTCTCAAATATAACATGCACAAAAATATCTTCAACCACCTCTACAAGATAAACATAAGTGCAATTGCCCAATTAAAAAATTACATCAGTTTCTTTTAATGGGCCAAGATTTAAAGAAGCAAAAATAGAATAAGACATAACATTAATAAATTATCCTAAATCTATCATACAATGATCAAACCTCGTTTTACCAATGGTGGATGAAATTATAAAGATCTCAGGGTCCTTACACTTGTGTGGCAACTTTCTTTGAAGAATAGTAGAGATGTTCTCCCCCACACTTATCTTTTTATCACCCTTAAGTTTACTTTTATTTGTGCAAAACTCCTTAAGAAGCTTAACATACTGTGGTACTTTCTTAATGGTCTTAAGGAGCGGAATATTAATTTTAAGGATCTCCTTATTTTCCTAAACCTTCTTAGAAGACTTTAATCTGCTCAAAAAAGTGGAATAGGGACATACGATATGACAGTTGGTTTGTGTAGTATGTTCCGTGACGATGGACCAACTGAAGATAAAGTTTCGATCTTTAGTGGAGAGGATGCTTCTAGGGTTGAATTGTTGAATTCTTGAGTTGGAATTGGCTCAAATGTTGTGTCTGGGTGAGGTGGCATGTCAAGTTGTGTATCATATTGGAGAGTTAGGGTACCGTCATTCTCTATTAAATTACTCTCCAGTTCTGTGGGTAATTCTCCCAAATTCTGAACATCAAGATTGCTCGAAGATGCAGCAAGTTGTCCCATGGTGTTCTCTGAATTCTAGAGAGATACCTGGTTACTGTGAAGAATTGCATGTGTGTTTTGCTAAAATTGTACAAGACCTTGTTAAAATTGCATATTAGTAGTGACTTAAGTTTTCATCATATCAGCGAGATCTATCTCTTGTTCTTTAAAAGTTGGAGGTGCAAATTGTTGAGGATGAGGCACATAAGCCTGTTATGACATCTGTTGAAGTTGGAGATTATTGGCATTCAAGGCTCTCATGAGACCTCCAATTGATGGATCTAAATATTGTTGCATGAACTCATTATATTCTGATGGAGAGTAGTAATTCCGCTCAACATATTGATTTCCACCATAAAAAGTATTAGAATATTCCTCCCATTGTGAATTTTAATGGTTAAAATAAAGGTCGTGTCTATTCATTTGTGGATCATAACAGTGTTGATAGTACATCGTCATGTCTCAAACTAAGTTCTATGCAAGCACTAAAAAACATCAACCACAACTAATAGACCAAGTTAGTAAAAAGAAAAAAAAAATGAATAACAAATTAAATAAGACAGTCCCTGACGACAGCGCTAAAAATTCGATGTGTGTCGTATACTGTATCAAATTTACTAAAGATTTTATTTTTTGTATAACCAATCACTTAATGTTATGATAAATACAGGTCGAACCCACGAGGACTATTAATCAATTTATTATTCAAAACAGAAACAAGAATTAAAAAGGGGGATTTTGTTTTTGAAATTTAATAACATATAAAATAATGATTGGTAATAACGATTTTAAAGAACAGTTAAGAATTATTCTCCACCTTCAACAATCAATCAATCAATCCACAATGACAAACATTATTCCCTATTCCTAATTAAACTATTAACCTCATATATAACACTTAAGCAATCAATTATCCTAGTTTCCCTATTATAATTAATTAAAGCTAAGCGCTCATTAATTAACCATTTTTATCAAGCAATAAACCCATTAATCACGCGATCTATTTAACTCAGGAAAATCATCACATTCAGTGGAAACAAGTTGTAACATCCCAAATTTACTAGTAAAGCTTAGTGCTTTGATTAATGTGTTGGGAGGGCATAATTGGATTTACATATGTGGAATGAATTGAATAAATGTCTGACTATGTGGCATACATGATTTATATGGTAATATGAATATATGTGAATGTGTATGTGTATTAAATATGCATGTGGGCCCGTTCTTGTTCATAAGGGCATATTTGTAATTTTGACATGTTGAGGGTATAAATGCAATTATATGTGTTAAATGATTGAGACCATGTTATTATGTGGATATATTTGCGATATTCGGCTCGAGGCGACGCTAGTGAGTAGATTAGCGGAATAGTCACAATGGGGTCAAATAACCGGCTCAGGGTGAGCCTAGGGGTAATTTGGGAACGTATTGTGTACTTGGGATTCATCAGGTAACGGGTAGTTATTTGGTGATAAATTGGATATGTCGGGATTAATTGGGAATGTATAGGACTACTTGAGGATTAGTGGGAAATATGGTAAATGATGGGTTTGCCCTTGACATTAAAGGGCTAAGGATAAGACTAGGGGCATTTTGGTCATTCTCTAAGCTTATGATAGACTTAGGCAAGCTTGAGAAACAACAATAAACAAAAAGGACATTCCCTTAGCTTACTCTCTCTCTCTTGAAGCTTTGGAGAAGAGTTAGGATTTTGAGGAGGAGGGCTTGACAATTGAGGCTGTGAATTGGGGATTAAAGCTAGGATTGAATTGGAACAGCTCAGGGGGTCGAAATTCTCATTTGAGGTAAGGTTTTTGCTCTGTTTTTGGTGGATTTCTGCTATGATTTTAGTTTTGGTTAAGTTTTAAGTAATGATTGGGTTTTGATTTGGGTTAACGTTTTGGCTTGAATTATTGGGTTGGTTGTGCTAGTTATGATATGTTATTGAGAGTCCTAGACTAAATTATGTCTCTAGGGCATGTTTAGGATGAATTTTGGTTAATTTATTTCGAGGAAAACGCAGGGAAAGCCCTAGAATTTCTGGGTTTCAGGTTTGAGCAGCGGTGCTGTTCTTCGAGGGTCACGGCCCGTGTACATGAAATGGCCTTGGCGTTTCTTTGAAATCGCCTAAGCGCTGGTTAAGGCCCACCACGGCTCGTGTCTCCCAGGAGAGAGGGCCCCGAGTTCCCTGACATGTACCGATCCACAACCTTTGGGCCTAAGCCACGACTCTAATTGAGAAAAATAGCCAAAACATTTTTTTTAGCTTAGGAACTCAAACCTAAGGGCTCGAGAAGGATTCTACTACCCAGTTTAGTGGAATTTGAGGTCTCAGAGGCTAGTATATTATTTTGAAGCTTTTAATTAGTTTAGGTTTTTAAGGTTATCCACTATTGCGTTGTGACTAGATTTTACCGCTAAGGCTCGAGATCAGGGATTGTGCTCGGGACCGCCTTGTACCTTCTGCTCGGGACTCGATGTAAGAAAATTGCACATGGGTTGTGATCGAGACTTGGACCCATGTTAACGAATATGATTATGACTGTTATTATACGTGCACTACTACAAAAAGGGTCATTAATGATATTTTTTGTTGGTGATGAAATATTTTTAATGTCCCTACAATGTTAGTCATTATAGCAGGAGACATTAAATGTGCATTTTTAATGACCAACAAAATTGGACATGATAAATTAAGGACAAAATGCGTTTTTTACTTTTTTTTTCTTTTTTCAATTTGATGACGCCCTTTGGGCGACCTTAAATGTGTACCCCTTTTATTTTATCAGTTTTAACTATTATTATTATTTTTTAAATTAAACTTAATGTCACCCACCAAGTGACCTTATATACCTCCATTATTACTGTCTCTTTATTATATATATATATATATTGAAACCAGGTTTTTTTTTTGGTTATATATTCAAATCAGGTTTTTTTTAAACAAATATACTCAAATCATATTATATTAGGAACGTTCTTATATATTATTTATATATTTCATAATAATAATTAATTTTTTATTAATAAATAATATATATTTAATAATTACTTAAATTAAAATATTTCATTAAATAGAAAATATTGTTTAGCTAAATATTAATCGAAAAAACAGTAATTGCAAATATTTACACATAATCAAAATAACAAATATTGAACTCTATGGCTAGATGTTGACACCTATAATAACAAAAAGAAAAAGTCTACAATTTTTTTCTTTTTTTTTTTTTTAAAAAAAAGGTTGAAACTATAGTCTTCCATATATTCAATAAAATGGGAAAGCTGATCTATTCAACAACAAAAAAAGCCTAGGGGCCTAAATTTGATGATTTTGGATGAACGTTAGCATATCTTTGGCCCATTCTTCTCGCATCTCATCAATTTTTGATTGTGAATATGGTCTTTTGTTATTGAGCTGCAAAAAAATAATAATATATATATTAATTAAAGTGACAAAATGTGTAAGTTTAATATTAATAATATTTGATACATAGTTTACATACCGTTTCATTCAAATAGGTAGACCGATTGTTAGATTGAACCAAGTCCTTCATCATTCTCATTATGTAATATCCACATTCCTTGTTACTTGGTTGTTGTGGATACTAATAATTAAAAATTTAAGTAATTATACTAATAACTTGATAAATTTTGAATTTTCAAAGTATAAACTAAAATTAAAATTTGTAAAAGCATACCAATGGATTTCGGTAATTCACTTGGGATTGATTGTTTGTTAGCCCTGAAGTATTTGGCATAAGCACCAAGGATTATTTCTCCAATTTGTGGACGATTGGACATTGGTGCGTTAACCGAATCTAAAAAACGAATGTGATATGCATCAGGAGCCAATAGTACCAACATCCAATGGTCGCTTCATACGAAACATAAGATTATATCAACTACTATTTAGTAATGCCAATATCATACTTATTAAAGAATATAATATATAGTTACACTAACCCATGGTTCCAAGGAGTAATCATGAATTGTTTTTTTGAACATAACCTAGCGAATTTCTTAAACAAACGATCAACACGATCAATTTCTCGAGTTGTTTGAGTGGCCAAGACATTAGGATTGACAAATAGAAACATATGCTGCTTGTGATGGTCTAAGAGCCATTTGTAGAGTGTCCTAACAAAAGTATATGAAAACATAATTAGCTAGACTTATTAGTCAAATAAATAAAGTTAAATAAACTAAATTTGTAAAATGATACCTAATGTAGGAGACTATAATAGTTTGGCCAATTTTTTCACCTCTGATGAACTCAAGTATGTCGCTCTTCAATATATACAAGCCTGACATATCCGTAGCGAATACCTCATAGTCAATGCATGCATTTACACACTCACCGTCAGGCCACTTTGATACTATATTATAAATATCTCTCAAGTAAGGTGGTAACTGAAGCTCTTGTTGAACCTCTTGTGTTAAAGGTTCTTGTGGATGTCTTAAACGTTCTCTTCGTTGTTGGGCTTCAGTTACTAATGGTTTCTTTGATTTTCCTTTAGCTCTTAACACATATAAATAGTAAAATAAAAAATTGATAAATATAATATAAGCACAATATTACCTGTTCATCCCAATAAGAAAATATAACTAAATGTCTAGGCAACGCTATTGGGACATTAACAGCTTGAAAAACTGTAAAAATCTCAATGTCAGGAATGGGGTTAGGGAGTCTAGCCGGTTCTTTATGAGCGTATTTTATCACCACGCGATAATTTGTGTCTCCTAGTGGTATGCAGTGGAGATTAGTTTCCCCAGTCTCAAAAACGACTCCCAAGGCAACAATATTTTCAAGTAACCCAACAACTAAACGACATTTATGTTCCAATAATACAAAATATACATGTTATACATATAAGTGATGATGTAATATTAAGAAAAATCGATATTCTTTATCTAAACAATTATTACCAGTATAGAAGGCGTTTCATAGCAAGGTGGTTCTTGTAGAGGTGGGTCGGGTACATAAAAGTCCACTCCTGCTACCCCATCCATAGGAGGTTGTGTAGGTGGGTTCGATACGTAAAAGTCCCCTCTTGCTACCTCGTGAGTAGTAGATTGTGGTGGGTTTGGTACGTAAGTCCCCTCAAATGGTACTCCCGATGGAGTCGAACAAGATCCATGCCAACTTTGCTGTGATTTGTTGGCTTCAATCAACTTGTTGATAAGTTCTTCTTGTTTATGGTATCGTTCATCCATTTCATGATATTTTTCTTCTTGTTGACGATTAAGGCGTTCTTCTTGTTCGCGAAGACGTTGCTCGAAATCATCTTTTTTGTTCTCTTTCGTTTTCCTTGACGTTGGCCTCGGAGTGTCAAAGAATTGTGTGGGAGTCACACCTAGACCTAAACAACGAACACGCCCTCGGGCCTCAGGGGTGCCCAACGCCATTGTCAGCACATCATTAGGGTCGTTAGGCTTCCATTTACCTTCTGTTTGGAGCTGTCGGTAATGATCCTGTGAAATGAGATACATTAGTTAATAATATTCGTCCTTTGTCAATGAGTATTAGTATTGACAATCACGAAACATATAATTATACACTTACAATTCTCTTTTGTATCTCTATTGCACCCCCAACAAGCTCTCCTTTCTTGTTCTTCCTAGCTAATGCCCACAAATCAGCCCTATCTAATTCAAACTCTTGGTTCCCAAGAACCTCTCAAGCACGCTGATATCCTCCTCTAGAGAGTTTGTGGTTGTATTCATTCTTTGCTCATAAAGCTTGCATCTTCTCTCTTATAATTTTCCAATCATTAATCAATCTCTTATTAACAAAATCAAGCCAAACTTCTGGGGAGATAATAGACTCATATCCTCTAGGTCTTTGAGGAGTGAACTCATTTGGAAATTTTTCCATTTGGTCGACTACGAATCTTTTGGTTAGATAAGTTCTCCAACTTCTAAATCACTTAGATGCTTTAGACAACAATCATTTTTTGTGTGTATGGTCTAACCCAAATGTTTCCTGCAAGTTTAAAATGTGAAACATATTATAAAAATTGTACTTGTCACTTTTGGATTTCCATAATATACACCAATCTTGCAAAGTCATGAGCTTATAAGTTAAATTAGTACATAAAACTAGGAAGTAACTAAAAGCTGAATAAGATAATAATGAATAAAGGTAAAAGAATATATGACTTGTAAGTGGGAAACAAACATAACAAACAAACTCAGAATAATAAAGTTAAATAATTATATACATATATATTTATATTGATTTGGCTGGCAGTCGTCACTTTAAAGCTCATCAACTATTTTAATTTATGTGCATGTGCTAATTAGATATATGTGCATGGTCTAATTCTTGTTTTCATGCTCTAAAAAGTATTAAGGAAAAAAATTGTAAAGATATTAAACGTATATATGCAATCAGTATAACTTTGTATCTGTTGGTTCTTCACTTGAAAGTATCTATCTACTATTGAAAACAAAAAAATCTAGTAGTTTATGTACCTTCATTATCTCCGATATTTGTCTTTTCTTTTCTTGAGGTACTGCTGCCCAATCTTTATACTCTATTGATATAGTTATTTGTACAACAGACCCTAGCTTTGATGCCAAGTCTACCCTCCCGTCACCAATTGCTTGACCAAACTCATTATACACAACCTTAATTTGCATCCCTTCACTTCTCAATTTGCTAATTTTTTTCAAAAAGGATGGCCCCCTACTCGGTATATCACCCTCCTCCATATGCTCTTCTTCTCTAACCTCCTCTTCATTTTCCTCTTCATTGGAATCATCATCCAAAGGATCATATGAAGACATTTGTGATTAAAAAATGAAATAATAAACAAACAAGTAATAATGCTCTCTTCAAACAAGAACAACTTATAAATGCCATAACAAACCCATACCTCAAATCTTATAAATCAATCCATAAACCTTCTCCATTTTAACGACAACAAGAACTATCACCATCAATTTGATCATCATTTTCAGGTAAAGTGTATGTGACATGTTGTCCAACAAGAGGTATATCGTGCAAATCACCGTCATTACTATTCCAATTTCTTGATTGTGTTGTGAGCATGACAGACCACTGTTTATTTGCTGGATCATCCACATAAAATACTTGTGTGGCTTGGGTAGCCATTATGAATCGATCAGTTTTGTGCCCTAATAGATTTAGATTTACTAATGTGAAACCTAAATCTTCTTTTTTGACTCCACTATCACTCTTCACCCAATCACAAAAGAAAACAGGTACAACTCCCATATTTCTTTAATTACACCATAAAAAGACATATCACATTCAATAGGATTTCGGTCTTTCGATGTAGATACTTGGAAAGTTGTAGCAATAAGACTTACACCACTATTTTGTGTGTTTCTATTTTTATCACGCTCCATAGTAGTAAACTTAGTACCGTTCACCATATATGATAAAAATTTAGTGACATTAAGAGAAGGACCTCGCCAAATCCACTTAATAATGTCTGACACATTATTTGATGGGTTTTTCAAATCATTCACAACCTATTGAAAAAAAAAACATTTATCAAAACAACATACAAAACAAACTAACATTAGACTAAACTCAAGAAATATTGAAAACAAAATACCTTCTGCTCTAGCCAACTACTAAAAGTACGATAATGTTCGTCTTGTAACCATTTTTTGTTCTTAGACCTAGATGGAAATTTTGTCTTGATCCAGTTGAAATGTTGTCTAAACAAAAATTTATGTGTTATTAGTAAGATAATTGTGATATCTTACAACATACACAATACATGCATTATATGAAAATAAACTTACTCAATGTAAGGTTGAATTTCATTAGTATTCTGTAACACAAGACGATGTGCTTCATTTAGTTCATCTCGCGTAACTGTGCATACAACACTACCTCGACGACTCTGAATGTCAGCATTAATTACTTCATTAAGCCTAATTCTTTGTACACCAGACATGTATTCAGAACAAAATTCAATTGCCTCTTCAACAATATAACATTCAATGATGCACCCTTCGGGCCGACTTCTATTCCTTACATGGATACATCCTTTAAGAATCTTCATATATCTCTCAAATGGATACATCCATCTGAAGTAAACTGGACCACAAAATTGTACCTCTCTAACTAAGTGGACAGTGAGATGAATCATTATATCAAAAAAGGCAAGTGGGAAGAATTGCTCCAGTTTACACAAAATATAAGTGATTTCATGTTGTAGCTTGTCTAGCGTATACACATCAACCTCCTTGGAACAAAGTGACTTGAAAAACAAACACAACCTTGTGATTATCTCTCGAACATTTTTAGGTAAAACTGATCGAATAGCTATTGGTAGTACATGTTGCATTAGAATATGACAATCATGAGGTTTCATGCCAGTCAAAGTACAAGTTTTCATGTCTACCAACGACCTTATATTTGAACAATATCCGTCAGGGACTTTTATATTGAACAAACAATCATAAACTTCCCTTTTTTCATCTTTAGTCAATGTGTAACAAGCAGGTGGCAAAAATGTCTGACCATTGCTTGGCTTTGGAGCTAATTCATTACGTATTTTCATTGCAGTCAAGTCTTCTCTCGCCTTAATTCCATCCTTACTCTTTCCAGGAATATTCAACAAAGTTCCAATCAAACTATCACTTAAATTTTTCTCTACGTGCATGACATCTAAATTATGACGCACAAGTAAAAGTTCCCAATATTCAAGCTTGAAAAATATCGACTTCTTTTTTGTAACAACTTTTTGGTTCCTCCACAACCTTCGCCTTTCCACGACCCTTCCGCTTCTTAACTATACTTACTTTAGACTTCCCCATCTTGAAAATGATTTTAGACATCTTCTCGAGTACTTGGCTTCCACTTAAAGGTCGGGGAGCCTCCCCAAACTATTGTTCGCCATTAAATGCCTTCTTCCAAGTTCGAAGTATAAGATTACTCTTCAAGAACTTCCTGTGTCCCATATAACAAACTTTACTGGAGTGTTTCAAGTACTGAGAGCATGTTTCTTCTTCACAAATGGGACAAGCTTTATAGCCTTTCACACTAAAATGTGGTGCAGCTAAGGGAAAGGGAAAGGGAAAGCTGGACCAGCCGTGAGTTGGAGAGCTTTAGGGGCAGCATGTACATTTGCATCTGCTAGACTGCCACGACCGAAGGATCAACAGGGACTAGAGCCAACTTAATTTTTCCACTTAGGCTGGCTTACCTTGTAATTATTTTGAAGTTGTATATGCATTGTAAACACTTATTTTTGGGATCCCATGTATAGAATCAAACTTTTAATGAAAAACATATATTTCTACAATCAAAATCTTTTAACCCCAATTTAATAATTAACCTTAGCAATACGTTTATGTCCAAATGACTTGATTTTCAAGTCCAACACTATTTAAAATATACAGTGTAATGGTCTTGGCTATCTAGGAAATTACAACTTAATATCAGAGCGATCTAGGTTTAAGGATTCCTGAAGACTGGTTAGACATGTACACTCCCTACTAAAGACAAGATTGACTCATGGTTTGGTAACTATATATGTGATTATATGTTTGAATGGTCAAATAAAATATGAATGCCTTATCTGCTTATTTACTAGGAAGCATGAGATATACTGATAGGGCTTAGGCCTTGACTGCTATGTATATATGATAAGGTATGCTTATTAGCATTGTTACTATATGTGGATAATTGTTGAAATGCTTGCTAGAATTGTGATTGTATATTGTTGCTTGATTGTTGGCATTAGACCGTGGGGTGATTTCAAAATCCGGTTATCATTGCCTAATCAGCCAGGTCATTGATTGTAGATATACTTGGAGAGTTATTCCTCCAAGGCAATTAGTTCGACTAGCCGACCTGAGATTGAGGCTAGAGATGATAACCAGGGCCAGAACCCTTCGCTAGTCCCTGAGAATTGGCAGCAGATGCTTGCTGACATGCAAGCTAGACTTCAGAGTCAAGAATAAGTGATTCACCTTCTAAGACAGTAGGTTCCATCAGGGAACGCTGCACCAGACTTACCACATGTTGTGGCACCAGTTGTATAGCAACCTTAAATTGGGAACATGTGGGAGCCGCTATACAAGAGATTCAGGAAGCAGCATCCTCCAATCTTTGAGGGAGGACCATATCCACTTAAGGTTGAACAGTGGATGAGCCTGACAACCTCCATCCTAAACGTCATGAGAGTGGCAGGTAATGATAGGGTAGCCTGCACCACTTACATGTTTCAAGATGATGCCCGCATTTAGTGGGAGGTGGCATCTCAGACTCGAGATGTTTCTATCATGGGTTAGGATGAGTTCAGAGACTTGTTCAACCAGAAGTACTACATTATTGTCGTTATGGCAGCGAAGGTAAACAAGTTCACTAGTTTGGTACAAGGCAGCATGACAGTTACTGAGTATGCCCTGAAATTTGATAGGCCGGAGAATTTTTCACTTGATCTAGTGCCTACAGATACAGCCAGGCAAGACAGATTCTTCCAGGGGCTGAATGCTATGATAGCCCGGGATATGCAAATTACCTCAGTACCTAGGGAGACTACTTATGCCCATGTGGTTAAGAATGCCCTTACCGCTGAGGAGGCAGAAAACAATATATGGAGGGAGAGCGTTGCAAGACGAGATGTTCAGAGGGCAATGCCTCCATTTGTGGGATTAGGTAGGGGTGGAGGCCCCAGTGATCAGAAGAGGAAGTCCTTACTGGTCTTGATAGGAGAGGTTGGGATGTCCAGGGAGGCAGTGAGGCATGGAGAAGTTACCTGAAGTGTGCACGATGCAGGAAACACCATCTGAGAAAATGTCGAGCAAAGGCATGTTATTTGTGCGGGGAGATTGGGCATCTCAAGGAGGATTGTCCGACTTTGAAGAAGGAGGAACCAAGGAAGGAGGAAAGCTTGAATCTAGCTTGAGTGTTCACCTTAACTCATGAAGAGGCTAAGGTAGTCCCTAAGTGGTGATAGGTCAGCTTTCTAGTGCTGGCGCTTCATATAATGTATTGATTGACTCTGGTGCTACAGATTCATTTGTTTCTAGCAAAGTGATTGATAGATTGTGTAGGCCCTATGATTATGCGGGGTTTGGACTATATTTCCTATAGGCGAACTGGTAGTTTCTAAGAGATGGGTTAGGTCATTGCCAGTGATGGTGGACAACATGGAACTATCAGTGGACTTGATTGAGTTTGGTATGGATGACTTTGACATGATTTTGGGGATGGACTATAGACTGCAAAGAAGAAGATGGTGACTTATGAGCCTGAGGGTGAGGACCCCTTCATTTTTTTTGGTACTGTGCATGGACCCTACATTCCTATGATATCAGCATTGAGGACTAGAGACCTATTACAAGTAGGTTTTATAGATTTTCTAGCCAGTGTGGTGGATACCACTAGGCTCATGCTAGTGGGACTAAGGGAGTCCAGATTGGTATGTGAGTTCTTGGATGTGTTCCCTGAGGACTTACCGGGATTTCAACCACACCAGGAGATTGAGTCCGTTATTGAATTAGCGCTAGGTATAGAACTGGTGGGCAAGGGCACTGTACAGAATGGCCCCGACAGAGTTGAAAGAGTTGAAGGTACAGTTACATGAGTTATTAGACCTGGTATTTATCAGACCTAGCTTCTCACCATGGGGTGCTTTGGTTTTATTTGTGAAGAAGAAGGATTGGACCCTGAGGATGTGTATAGACTACAGGGAGTTGAACAAGTTAACTATCAAGAACAAGTACCCACTACATAGGATAGACGACCTATTTGATCAGTTGTGGGGTAAGAAAATATTCTCGAAGATTGATCTTTGATTTGGTTATCACCAGTTGAGGATCAAGGATGAGGACATCTGGAAGATGGCCTTTCGCATGGGGTACGGGCATTACGAGTTCCTGGTCATGCCATTTGGGTTGACTAATGTCCCAACAACATTTATGGATTTGATGAACAGGGTGTTCGAGGATTATTTAGATTAGTTCTTGATTGTCTTCATCGATGACATCCTGGTTTACTCCCGTTCAGAGGCAGAGCATGAACATCATCTCCGATTAGTATTGTATAGATTAAGGGAGCACTGTTTATATGCTAAGTTTAAGAAGTGTGAGTTTTGGCTACTACAGGTGACATTTCTTGGTCACATTGTTAGTGGAGACGGGATTAAGGTTAATCTGGCCAAGGAAATAGTAGTTAGAGATTGGCTAAGACCAAAGAACGCCTCAGAAGTTAGGAGATTCCTTGGGTTGGCGGGGTATTACAAGCGATTCATGGAAGGATTTTTTAAGATTGCCACACCATTGACGAAGTTGACTTGGAAGAATCTGCAGTTCATGTTGTCAGACATATGTGACAGTAGTTTCTAGGAACTGAAGCGAAAATTGATCACTGCTCCGGTGCTGAGTCTTCCTCCAACTGGGATAAGTTTGTGGTATATTGCAATGCATCAAGATAGGGATTAGGATGTGTGTTGATGCAGAGTGGGAAGGTCATTGCCTATGCATCACGACAGTTAAAGGAGTATGAGCAACGGTACCCTACTCATGATTTAGAATTAGCAGCGGTGGTATTTGTACTGAGAGTGTGGCGGCACTATTTGTATGGAGATAAGTGTGAAATATACACCGATCATAAGAGTCTGAAGTATTTCTTCACCCAAAAGGACCTAAACATGAGACAGAGACGTTGGCTAGAATTGGTAAAAGATTATGACTATGAGATCCTTTATCACCTCGGGAATGCCAATGCAGTGGCAAACGCTTTGAGTCGGAGTGGCCCAGGACGGTTGTTTATCTCGAAGCTGATATCAATGGAATTGGCAGAAACCATGACCAGAGCAAAGATAGAGTTGGTAGTAGGCCGGTTGGCCAATATTACTTTGCAGTCCACCCTCTTGGAGAGAATAAAGGAGAGCCATATGTATGATACACAGTTGAAGAAGCTTAAAGAGGATGTCCTAGCTGGAGTAGCTAAGGATTATTCCATTTCGGAGACGGGTTTGCTGAGATATAAGGATTGGATCTGTGTTCCGATAGACATGGGTATCAGACAAGAGATCCTCAATGAATCTCATACCACACCGTACTCCTTACATCCAGGCACCATGAAGATGTATCAAGATATAACGTCATTTTACTGGTGTCCTAGGATGAAGAAGGACATGGTCGACTATGTAGCAAGATGTCTAACATGTCACCAGGTAAAGGCTGAACACCAGCAGCCAGCGGTGTTGTTACGGCCTTTAGTTATTCCTTATTGAAAGTGGGAAGACATAACTATGGACTTTGTAGGAGGCTTGCCCGGGACAGTGGGGCAACATGACTCGATATGGGTGATTGTAGACAAATATACCAAGTCAGCTCACTTTCTATCGATCAGGACAAACTATACCGTGGACCAGTATGCGAAGTTGTATGTGAGGGAGATCGTAGGTCTACATGGGGTTCAAAAATCTATAGTATCGGACCGACAACCCATTTTTACCTGCAAGTTTTGGGGTAGCTTGCAGAAGGCTATGGGGACTAATCCTTAGACAAACGGGAAGTCAGAGAGGACTATTCAGATATTGGAAGACATGTGTTGTACCCTAAAAATTAGCATGGATTCAACCACTCAGCTAGGGGTATAGCTGGCAGATAAATACATAGACACATCAGGTGAGTAGGACATCTAGCTAATGATGATGTGAGCAGCTCGAGTTAGGACCTGTACGACATGCTGATAATTGACAGATTGCTTCAGAGGATGATGATCTAGTTCAAGACATATAGTGGCAAGATCCCCTTTTAGGGTGCTCTGAACTGAAATAAGGTTCGGATACTCTTCGATCACCAACTTGATGAAGATGTTCAGCTCGTGGAAACCTGGTCATGATGCATAGTGAAGGATCTCGAAGGACTTGGAGGTCACTTATACGGTCATTAATGTCTAGGCTGTATTATACATTTATTGCTTGAGATAACGGGAGTAATTTTTAAATGCAATCGTATCACTATGTAAATGGGCATTATCTTGATTGATTGTTTACCATATTTATGCACACGGTTACCCAAACGTGTGCAGGAAATTCCACTATAAATACCAGGTTAATGGATTAAAAAAGGGACTGTTTTTTATAATACAGAAATTCTGCAGAAATTGAGAGAGAGTAATATTATTGTCTCATGGACTAGGTAGATTTTAACCATTGAACCACGTAAAATTGTGTGTGAGAACTTATTCATATATTTCATTACAATTGATAAATAAGCACTAATATGTTTCTTGTTGGATTTCAAAATCTACCGTTGGCGAAAAAGTCCGTCAATAGTTTGGTGCTTTCATTGAGAGTTCATTAGTGCTTAATCCTTTACAAGTTTCATTCAACGTTCATCATGGTGGTTACTCGATCGATGCATGACAATGAAAAGGAGCAACCTAGTGGGCAAGAGGCGCATCATACACCCGTTCAACTGAAAAAGGGCCTAGACGTTCAGCAACGTCATCGAAAACAACAAGTGGGCTAAGACGATGTTGGGAGTTAAGCGTCACTCCCACCAAATCCTAATCCAAGAAATCTAACGGCCATCGAGATGGAAAATTCCCAATTAAGGATCCATCTTGCTCAGGCTAATAGACAAGTCGAGGAGGTTCTGGCTCGGTTACCCCCTCTTGCAACCGATGCTAACATTGAAAATAGGCAAAGTGCGTCCCATAGGTCCCACAGGAATAACCGACCCAATCCTAGTCGTTCTATCAGAACCGAAACTCCGAGCTCTGTACCTTCAGAGTGAAATCAGCAGAGTGCTCAGCCTATTAATCATCATAGGAATCATCATCCCCATGTTAGTCGATTGGTCAGAACTGCGACTCTGAGCTCCGTGCCTTCTGCTCAGGTTCCAAGGAATGTTCACAATAACCCAACAGGGAGAGCTGGTAAAAATGATGGAGATGAAATGCCCCAACAAATCCCCTTTTCCACGATCAGAACCATGGGCGCAGAGAACTCGGGAAACTGGGGTAGAACCAAGACGGGCTAATTTAGTCTGACTTGATGGGACAAGGATAGCCTCACCGATAAGACATCTACCATCACTGGCTAGACATCCTACACCACCAGGCCCACAAAGAGATTCTCCAATTTGTGGAAATAGTAGGAGAAATCCTCCCCCATCTGTGGACACTTACATCCCACGAGCACATGCTGATAATCCTAGTCCTCGATCGCAGTCGCGAGTCATAAGTGTTGCAAATGGAAGTTACTGGACAGGGAGCCAACATGGAGGCAGGTCTGAAAGTGACCTGAGGAATCATCTTAGTTCCGCTCAAAGTCATTGTTCTGATCCACATCCTAACCTACGTGACCATCTGAATTCACAAATGAGGTATCCAGCTCGCAATGATGATAAGAGTTATACTCAACATGGGGGCGGTCCATCTATCATACACGACAATGAGAATGTCCCACCTAACCAAGCTCAAACTTGGAGGGAAAATAACCCATCAAACATGTACAATAGGATGGGGGCTGGTGAACAGCTCCCAACTAACCTAGAGACCAAAGATCCAACCCTCGAGCGTCTGGCCTTGATGGAGGAACAAATGAAGAAGCCCTTATCTGGAAAATGAATTGATGATTGTGATTCCGATGAGGAGATCAAACCTTTCGCCCAAAACATTGCAGCAGCTCCATATCCTATTGGCTTCAGGATGCCGCCCATGTCTGCGTTTGATGGAAACACAGATCCATCCGACCATCTCGGGATGTTCAATACTCTGATGATGGCCCATAATGTTGGGTTTGACCTAAGACATATTTTGTTCCCTACAACTCTGACCAAACCTGCCAGACAGTGGTTCAAAAAGTATAAAAAAACATTCAATCAGCTCGTGGAAGAAGTTGTATTATGAGTTCAAGAGAGCGTTCCGAGCTTCAAAGGAAACACACGTAGAGGCCGACTCATTGGCCAACATAAAACAACCTAGTGAGTCCTTAAAAGCAAATCTGAGTAGGTTCACCAATGTTGCAGCATGAGCTAGAGACGTTGATGATAGCTCCAAGCTCATGGAAATGAGAACGAGAATCCTGGTAGGAGGATATTTATGGTAGAAGCTCTAGCTAAAAGGAGTTAAAAGTCTAGATGAGTTATTGGTCCGGGCTCATGAATGGTTAAACTTGGAGGAGGAGCGATCTACTATTGTAGGAACCAGCTAGGTCCTTATTCTACCCATTGGAGTAGTGGCAGATGTTGTAGCTATGGCTTAACTTGTTACCCATAGTAACCAAGCAGAAAACAATAGGAGGAAAGGGAATGGTGAGGGCAACCAGATCGACACAAAGAAGAACAAGCCCGGGGAAAAATTCAAGCTCATTTATGCAACCTACACTGACCTGATAGATACATGGGAACATAATTTCCTAGTGAACTCTAATCGCCTTCTGTGGAAGAAACCAGAGCCATTAAGGCACCAGAAGGAGAAGAGAGATCCCTCTAAGTTTTGTTGATTCCACAATTACATCGGCCATAACACTGATGATTTCCAAGATCAAAACTATCATTCAGGTTGTACCGTTAACCCAGTACGCCCAAAATCGAGTTGTCCCCAATCAATCTACCGGGCAGAACTCTTGTCCATCTCCAGAGACTCCGGTAGGTCAGCCTAGGGCTCAGATGGATGAGGAGAACCGAGTTGACCTTCCTTCAATAGTAGGAGGAGATATAACTACTATTGCCGGAGGACCTCATTTGGCTAGCACGAGTAATGGAGCCCAAAAGAGGTATATATAGGAGCTGAAAACTCAAAACAATATGGAATTTATCCCAAAGCAACGGTTATCAAGCACAACAGCAGTTGGAAAAACAACCACTCGTTTTCAAGGAAGAGGACTCTAGCCATGTTCAGTTCCCACATAATGACATGCTAGTGGTAATCATTCAGCTTGCTAATCGAAGGGTACGAAGGATATTGGTGGATAATGGGAGCTCAGCAAATGTGCTTTTCAGGTCCACCCTAGAAAAGATGGAATTATCCGTAACCGATCTTAAGGCGACCTCAATGACACTGTACAAATTTTTAGGTGAAGGAACAACAACCATAAGAACAATTGGACTAATGGTCACGCTAGGGGATGATACGCAAACTGTTACTAAAATACTTGAGTTCGTCGTGATTGATTATCCCGCTGTGTATAATGCGATTTTGGGATGATCCGCGCTGATGGTTTCTGAGGCCATTATCTTGATTTGACACCTGGCAATGAATTTCCCCTCAACTTCAAGTATATTCTTTATAAGAGGAGACCATCTCGCTGCACAAGAATGCTACAACTTTGCCAAGAAGAAAAAATCACAAACCGAGCAGTAGGCAATGGTCATAGTCGAAGAAGGAAAGGAGTCCCGGGTAATGGAAGTTACCCATGGGACGAAAGAACCTTAAGAAGGAGATAATGCGGTTGCCCAACACGAATACCTTGATCTATGATTAGGCAAGGACATGCCTAAGCTCCAAGCTGTGAAGGAGCTCGAGGAAATCAATATCGACCCATAAACACCTTCAAGAGTTGTAAAAGTTGAGAAAAATCTTGAAGCTGAAAGGAAGAAGGCGTTGGTCGAATTCTTGAGAAAGAACCTGGACGTCTTTGCATGACCGTACAAAGATATGGTGGGAATCACTCAAAATATAATAATGCATACTTTGAACTTGGACAAGAATGTGCCTAGAAAGTCCCAAAAATGAAGGCTTATGGGGAGAGTACAGTCGAAAGCTTTAAAAGAAGAAGTAGCTTGCCTACTTAAATGCAGATTTATCAGGGAAGCAAAATATCTGTTCTGGGTTGCTAACCCTATTCTAGTACCGAAGCCAAATGGGAAGTAGAGAACTTGCATTGAGTTATCCGATCTCAATAAGGCCTATCCTAAGGACTGTTTTTTATTACCTAGAATCTATCAGTTGGTAGACGCCACAACCAGTCACAAGCTCATGTCTTTCATGGATGCATATTTTGGATATAGCCAGATCGCGATGAACCCTACAGACCAAGAGCATACCAACTTCATGACTGAGCTCAACGTATAGTGCTACAAAGTTATGTCATTCGGGCTAAAGAATGCCGGTGCAACATACCAACGATTAGTCAACAAATGTTCGTTAACCAGGTCAAGAAAAACATGGAGGTGTATGTCGATGATATGCTCATCAAATCAAAAACTGCTAGTAACCATGTGTCCAACCTAGAAGAGTGTTTTGGCGTACCAAGGAGGTACGACATGAAGTTAAATCCTCAGAAGTGCACTTTCAGAGTTTCGTTTGGAAATTTTCTGGGGTTTATAGTGAACACAAGGGGGATAGAGGCAAATCCAGAGAAAATAAAATCGTTATTAGAAATGCCTTCGTCTAGCTCACGTAAGGAAGTACAAAGCTTAGCTGGAAAAGTGGCAGCCCTAAACCGCTTCGTTTCAAAATCCACTGAAAATTTTCTCACATTTTACAACTTGCTCAGAGGAAACAAAAAGTTCGAGTGGATCGAAGAATGCAAACATGCATTTCACGACCTGAAATCTCACCTAGCTTAACCCCTCGTACTATGAAAACTGACATCTGGAGTCAAGCCCTCGCTGACTAGCTGTGACGCAAAATGCGGTTAATGCTGTGTTTTTTTTAAAGGAAAATTGAGTGTAGAAACCAGTGTACTATGTAAGTAAAATATTTCATAGAGCTGAGTCCCAATATCAATTAATAGAAAAGCTTGTGTTCTGTCTAATTGGGCTTTAAGGAAGCTCAAGCCATACTTTCAATCCCACACCATCCACGTCTTAACTAGCCAACCTTTAAGGCAGGTTTTGCAAAAGCCTGAAACGTTGGGACATTTACTAAAGTGGGCCATCGAACTCAGCCAGTTTGAGATATTATATATGCCGCGCACAACAATCAAGAGTCAAGCCCTCGCTGACTAGCTGAGTGCACGGGTTTTCAGGACGAGCCGATGAGAGAACCAGTGCAGGAGTTGTGGAAAATCTTTGTTGATAGATCCTCTAACGAAAATGGATTAGGAGCTGGGATAATTTTAATCTCACTCGAAGGGCATCGATTCCATACAGTTCTTAGGTTCAGATTCGAAGCATCCAACAAAGAGGCCGAATATGAGGCCCTATTGGCAGAGTTAAGGGTGGAGAAAGAGCTAAAGGCAAAGACGAACCAATGTTGTAGTGATTCCCAGCTCGTGGTCAATCAAATATTGGGGGAGTATCAAGCTCGCGATTTCAATATGGCAGCTTACTTTGCGAAGGTTAAGAGCGAGTTGTCTGAATTCGCTTCTTCCGAGCTAGATTCATCTACGGATTGCCTAAAACCGGGGGAGAATATACCCTGATGTAAGGAATGCCATGTCCTATGATTCATGCCATATTGCTAAAAATTTGTGGACCTAAAATGGAGGGTATTGTCTTCCACAATGGTGCATTTGGGGTAGCTATGGTCATAGCGTACCACCAGATGATCCACACACTGGAGGAGCATTGTGTTCAGGTCCAATTCAATAGGATGTAGACTCATGAGCTGGTAGGGGTTGAAACGAACTAGCCTAAAACTGGAAGTAGCCCGATCTAGTTCTCTATATGGGTTACCTTGGCCGAAAGTGTCAGTTGCTGCCCTGGACTCAACTCACATTGGGTTAGGACCCTGCCCATCCTCAGGAACTCTCCTCTTGCACACCAGTGGCACCACATCATCTTCCTCCTTGGTGTCTTCAATGACGGACAAGACTTCTTGAGGAGGAGGAAGCTCGGGAAGTATGAGAGGTGGACCTTAAATCTTGATTGCCAGCATCTGATCTTTGCATATCAGGTTGCAGGCCACCATGGTAGCTTCATTCACAACCTGTGAAATTCCATCTCCTTTGAAGGAAGACAGGACAGTGTCTCGTATTGACCCCCAAGGGTCTCAGATCGCCTTGTCCTTTTAAATATATCTGCACAAAGAACGAACTCAGTTAGGGGGATTAAACTCAATAAAAAATGATTAAGAAGTTTGCATATGGAGTTTAGAAAGTTAGGAGACTTATGAGGGTGGTTGAAGTATCGATGATTGCAGTTCTTGAACTCATTCAACATAAAGAACTGGTCTTTATAGTCATTTGGGTGGTTGGGGAGTTCAATGATGGAGGTCGTGCTGGGGAAACGAGGGAGGTAATAGAAGTTGTCATCTCGCCCCTTCTGATCAAGATTGGCCTTAAGGTAGAAGAAGTGCATAATATCAGCCAGAGTGGGGACCTCCCACTCGTGCCTCAAGAATAAATATTTTAACCCCACCAAAATTCGATACGAGTTTGGGGGGAGCAAGTTCGACATAGTTCAAGAAATCTATGAAGTACTGGTCTAAGGGGAAGAAAGCACCTGCCTTCAGGTTCTCATAACTCCAAGCCCTAAAGTCACCTTGAAGTGGGGCGTAGCTCCGCTTTCCTTCCAACGGAGGTTGGGCAATAAGGTTGTCACTCCCCATCTCAATCCCATGGCTCATCAGTATCTTGTTCACTTTCCCTTGTGTCATTATTCGAGACACGATGTGCTCGGCCGAAGTGAGGAATAGGAGATTCGAACGTGACCTGCTTGCCCTTATTTTTGTTCTTGGTAGAGGAGCTCGTGTTATTTTTCTTTGGTGGGGCCATGATCTAGCTGGCCTGACAACAAAGCGGCATATTAGTGGCGACATAAAATAATGACTAGCTACGATGATAAAGGTACAGTGACCCAAGGGTCTGAGTGTGGTTTATTTTTGGCGATTCAAAAATTACACGAGCTAAGTATGTCCTAGCATCAACACGTGTTTCCACACGTATTCCTAGGTCATGCGCTATATAATCAAGAAATTCCCTTATACTTCAGGATTCACGTGTTAGACCCGTTAGACCTACTACTTTTCTTTTGAAAGTGGTTTAATGCAAAACTGCTTAAGGAATCATGACCTTTAAGCTACCCAGAGCCAAACCTAAAAACCTCACAACTTCTATATCTAAATAGATATCCTAATCGATTCATCAGCAAAACTTTCCTTACAAAACCTAGAATTTTTTTCCAGTTTTCAAGCACCTTATTTCTGAACAGGTCTAATATCATTCTTTTTAACCTAAATCGATCCCTATTCCAACTTAGACATGGCTTGAATATGAAACGGTACTTAAAAAAAACATTTTTTGAAGCAAAAAGAACGCATTGAAAAAAAATTGAAAGATTCAAACCAGATGAGGAAATATTTACAGTTTTTACGTTTGCTTGAGGAGAATATCGATGCTTCCACATGCAGGAGCTTGAGAGTTTCTGAGAAACGGAAAGGTGATGAAGGTTTCTAGAAAATGTTTGAGAGAAAAAAGGAATTTTTGTTTCTAAAAGGAAAGTTTTTGAATGCAAAGGCTCGTGTTGCAGTAGAAAGTTGACAACACAGTTGTCACAGTCCTTGAAACCCGAACAGACGCCAATTACAGACAGCCATATATTCAACACTCATGTAGTGGGTAGGCATGATTTCACATGATAGAAGCCTAAAAGCCCCTACTATGTGTGTCTTAAAATGATGACGTCAAGCACGAGCAAGACCTTGGGGGGCATATGTTGTACACTAAAAATTAGCAAGGATTCAACCATTCAGCTAGGGGTATAGCTGACAGATAAACACGTAGAAACTTCAGGCGTGTAGGACATCTAGCTAATGCTGATGTGAGCAGCTTGAGTTAGGACTTGGCAGTACAGCATGCAGATAATTGTTAGATCGCTTCACACGATGATGATCCAGTTTGAGACATGTAGTGGCCAGATCCCATTTTAGGGTGCTCTGGACTTAATCCGAACTAAGGTTCAGATACTCTTCAATCACCAGCTCGATGAAGATGTTCAACTCGTGGAAACATGGTCATGACGCATAGTGAAGGATCCTGAAGGACTTCGAGGTCACTTATACCCTCATTAATGTCTAGCTTGTATTATACATTTATTGCCCGAGATAACAGGAGTAATTTTAATAGGGAATCGTATCTCTATGTAAATGGGAATTATCTTGATTGATTGTTTACCATATTTATGCACATGGTTACCCAAACATGTCCAGGAAATTTCACTATAAATACCATGGATAACGGACAGGAAAAGGGACAAGTTTTTGTAATATAGAAACTCTGCAGAAATTGAGAGAGAGTAATAATATTTTCTCGTGGTCTAGGTGGATTTTAACCACTGAACCACATAAAATTTTGTGTGTGAAAAGTTGTTCATATATTTCATTACGGTTTACAAATAATAACTAATATCTTTCTTGTTGGATTTATAAATCTACTGTTGGTGAAAAACTACATCAACAACTTGCTTGGTGCATGTGTGCTAGACTTCGAGGGGTCTTGGAGTAAGTATCTCCCATTGATTGAATTCTCATTCAATAATAGTTTTCAGTCGATGATTGGAGTAGCTCCGTACGAGATGTTTTATGGAAGGAAGTGTAGATCACCCATTCATTGGGTTGAAATGGGAGAAAGGGAATATTTTGGTCCAAAGAAGGTCCAGAGGACTAATGAGGCTATTGAGAAGATCAGAGCTCGAATCATCGACTCACAGAGTAGATAGAAAAGCTACGCTAACCCTAAGCGTAGAGATGTGGAGATCCAGGTAGGGGACCATGTATTTTTGTGAGTTTCGCCACTGTGAGGACCAAAGAGATTTAGATAGAAGGGCAAGCTCAGCCTAGATTTGTAGGACCTTCTGAGATCGATAAAAGATGGAGCAAGTAGCCTGTAGATTGCCTCTGTCCCCATCATTATTGTGAGCGCATCTCAATGCTTCGGAAGTATGTGTCAGATATGACCCATGTATTTGGATATGAGGATTTGGAGCTGCACACGGATCTTTCCTATGAGGAGCGACCCATTCACATCCTAGATAGAAAGGACAAGGTTCTGAGGAACTGGACGATTCCTCTAGATAAAGTTTTGGGGGGAAACAGCAAGGTCGAAGAAGTGGCGTGGGAGCTAGAGTCAGTTATGCGAGATCAGCTTCCCCAGTTATTCAAGTAAATTTCAAGGACGAAATTTTCAGTAGGAGGGGATAGTTGTAACGTCCCAAATTTTCTAAGAAGGCTTAGTGCTGGGAGGGCATAATTGGATATATAATAAATGTGCGACTATGTGGCATACATGATTTATATGGTAATATGAATATATGTGGATGTTTATGTGTATTAAATATGCATGTGGACCCATTCTTGTTAATAAGGACATATTTATAATTTTGACTCGTTGAGGGTATAAATGTGATTATATGTGTTAAATGATTGAGACCACAATAATATGTGGATAAGTTTGTGATATTTGACTCCAGGCAATCCTAGTGAGCAGATTAGCGAAATAGTCACAACAGGATCAAATACCCAGCTTGGAGTGAGCCTAGGGTAATTTGGGAACATAGTGCATACTCGGGATTTATTGGGTAACTGGTAGTTATATGGTGATAAATTGGGAATGTCGGGATTAATTGGGAATTTATTGGACTACTTGAGGATTAGCGAGAAATGTGGTAAATGACGGGTTTGCCCTTGGAGGCATTAAATGGTTAAGGATAAGACAAGGGGAATTTTGGTCATTCTCTAAGCGTAGGATAGACATAGGAAATTCTGAGAAACAACCAAAAACAAAAAGGACATTCCCTCAGCAATCATCATTCTCTTTCTCTCTCTTGAAGCTTTGGAGAAGCCTTATGATTTTAAGGAGGAGGGCTTGACAATTGAAGCGGTGAATTAGGATTGAAGCTAGGATTGAATTGGAACAACTTATAGGGTCGAAATTTTCAGTTGAGGTAAGGTTTTTGCTCTGGGTTTGGTGGATTTCTGCTGTGATTTTAGTTTAGCTTAAGTTTTAAATATTGATTGGGTTTTGATATAGGTTAAGGTTTTGGCTTGAACTATTGGGTTGGTTGTGTTGTTTATGATATGTTATTGAGAGTCTTAGACTCAATTCTGGTTGTAGGTTATGTTTAGGATTAATTTTGGTGAACTTGGTTCAGGGAAAATGCAGGAAAAGCCCCATAATTTCTTGGTTTCGAGTTTGTGAGTTCGAGCCGCAGCGCTGTTCTTCAAGCGCTGCGGCCTATGTACATGAAATGGCCTTGGCGATTCCTTGAAATCACCTAAGCTTCGCGATGCTTGTTGGGGCGCGTTGCGGCGTGTTTCTCCTAGGAGAGAGTCTCGAGCTCCTTGACTTGTAGAGCGTCGCAGCCCTTGGGCCTGAGTCGCGTCTCTAATTGAGAAAAATAGCCAAAATAGATTTTTTAGCCAGGGAACTCTGACCTTAGGGCTCGGGAAGAATTCTGCTACCTGGTTTAGTGGAATTTGAGGTCCCGGAGGCTAGTATATTATTTTCAAGTTTTGAATTGGTTTAGGTTTTGATGGTTATCCACTATTGTGTTTTGAATAGGTTTTACCGCTAAGGCTTGGAATTAGGGATTGTGCTTGGGACCGCCTTGTACCTTCTGCTCGGGACTCGAGGTAAGAAAACTGTACCTTTGCGATCGGGGCTTGGACCTCTGTTAAGGAATATGATTCTAATTTTGATTATACATGAAAGTATGATTATATATGTGTTTGAGAATATCTGGTTAAGCATACTTTTTTATGCTGCAACTGATTGTGTGTTACGCAATTTATTCGCTTGTTTATGTTTGATCTGAATGTCCGTCCTAAGGGAGCCAGGGCTAACGATAAGCGTGCATAACATAGCTCAGCCTAAGCGTGCCAAGGTTAGCTATATGACCAGAGGACTCGGCCTAAGGGCGCAGGGCCTGAACGTCACTAAAATAAACAGAAGGGTCTTTTGCACTTAACTCACTGTAATGAATGCTGAGGTTGAACTATGTGTTGTATTGATATGCCTTGTTATTATTTGAGCTGAACTATTTGAGTCTACTGTTTATATAATGTTGTTCATTTGTGTTTGTGATTTAAGTTTTCTTGTTGAGCCTTGGCTCACGGGTGCTATTTGGTGCAGGTAAGGGAAAGGGAAGGATGGACAAGCCGTGAGTTGGAGAGCTTTAGGGGTGACGTGTACATTTGTAGCTGCTCGACCTCTACAGCCAATGGATCAACAGGGACCACAACCAACTTAATTTTGACGCTTAGGCTGGCTTACCTTGTAATAATTTTGAAGTTGTATATGCCTTGTAAACACTTATTTTTGGGATCCCATGTACATACTCAAACTTTTAATGAAAACAATTATTTCTACGATCAAAATTTTTTAACCCTTATTTGTTAATTAACCTTAGCAACACGTTAATGTCAAAATTACTTGATTAGCAAGTCCAACATAGTGTAATGGTCTTGGCTATCCAGGGCATTACATAAGTTAATATAGGCAACAAATTCATTAAGCATGCAATTCTTTTAACCTAGGTTCCATTTTCTATCACAATAAAAATACCCATCACAATATTTAATTGCTAATTATCACTCCACTTAGAACCCTAGACTTTTAGGTGAATAGAAATCCTAAGATGATAATAGAACAATGCAATATCCTTATTAGTGCTCATCTAATCAAGAAATCACAAGATTCATAGCATACTATTTGAATAATTGCAGTAGTTTAATATAAGTGAATAGAAGGAATAAGATTAATCACTACATTCAAGATTTCATGTCTAGGGTTTTGAAATAACCCTTAACCTAAAATAAAACTACTCCATAATCTCAAACATGATCATAACATTAACATGAATTGAAAATAAAGAAGTTAAAATTATATTGAATGTTGAAAGTAGAGATGTCTTTTCTTCTCCTCTGTAGCTCTATAAAGTTAACCATAAACTCTTGTATAGTCCCATTAAAATTACATTTAAAAATTAAAATTTAAGGTTGAAAAACTGTCGCAAGCCTCGGCCATTGATGTGCACCGCCGCAGCCATAAAATGTATTTTTTGCAAATCCACGGGCATAGGTTGAGGCCATAGATTTCCCTCATTGCAGTCATTACCCACTGACTTGGAGACCCTAGCTTGAGATATTAACGGATGTGGCCATAAGTCTATTTTTTTGTTCCTTCATTTTTCTTCAATTTCTTGAACTCTAGCCTGAAACCTGGGGTTTAGGGACTTCTAAAACACTTCAAAATATTTCTAAGCTTCATTTTCTTGAGTCTTATCGTCTCCCGTCAATAAACTCTCATAAAATTCTTTGTGGCCTAAAAATCGAAGACTTGTAAATCAAAGCTAGAAACACATAAAAATGCTAGAAATCCACAATATCTAAGTGAGAAAGGACAACAAATACATAATCCAAAATGCCTTTATCACCTATGATGAAGGGTGCATGTTTCAATTTTCTAAGATTGTCTGTACTTTAGCCTCAACATCTGGAACATAAGTCTTAACAGGGGTGAGGTCTAGCGATAATTGCTATCCCTTCAGCACTAACCTAGTTTTCAATGTTGCACTACAAGTTTGGTCGTTTGAACTATAAAAATCTGAGTAAACTTGTGAAATTAAAGGTTGTTCGAGATGTTCCAAATCTGTCTTCCTTGAAAGACAAGGTTTATGGTCCTTGGAAAACAATTCAAAATTAGCCATCCTCCTTTGAAGTTTCTGATCACTTATGTATAAATTGGACTCTTCAAGAGATATCTTAGGTTATGTTGAATGCAAAGAAATTATCAAAGAGACTTTTGGCTGAAGTTGTCACCACAACCTACTATATAAGAAATCATGTGCATCTCGTCCAGGCACCACACAAACTTCATATGAGTTGTGGAAAGGTAGAACTCCAAACTTGGCTCTTCTTCATGTGTTTGGTTGCAAGTGTTATGTTTTAAATGATAGAGAGAGAAGCTTGGTAAGTTTGATACAAAGAGCGATGAAAGAGTGTTCTTGGGGTACTCTACCAATACTTACAGGATTTACAACATGAGGACTCAAGCTGTTTTGGAAGATATCAATGTTGTATTCAGTGACTTAGAAGATTTTGCAATTATTCAGAAGTGGAAGAAATTCATACGCTTATTGAAACATTTGTTCTACCTGTTAATTCACAAATTGCAGATGAACCTAGTTCCTCAAAATTCAAGAAATTGATGATGTCACTGAAACCTCTAAATCTTCTGATGTGTCTTCTAATAACTCTACAAAATAGAGTTATTATACCACATTTTGTAAGCAATTTGTTGCTCAATTCTTGAGATTTTAAATAATCTATTAAGTTTTTTTAAGTACTTTTGAATTTATTAGCCTTATCGTGATTTTATAGATTTTTGTGTGTTTTTATAGATATTTTATTATAATGTGTTGTTGTTTACTTATTTGAAATTAGTATTGTTAGATTAAAAGTTAGAAATGTGATTTTATTAAGCTTAAATGTCAAAGTAAATTAAGTTTTAATTAGTATTTTCATGAAACATATGTTGTATATTTTATTATTGAAAATATTTAGTTTTAATTTAATTTATGTTTATTTTATAGGGTATATGTTGTATTTTTTGGCTCTTGAAAAAAAAACAAGAAAAATGAAGGAAAAGAAAATAAGTAAAACTAGAAAAAATGAAGCAAATTATGGTATTTTTTAAAGGGAAAAGAAGCCCAGCAGCCAATCTCTACTCGGCCCAGGCCCAATCCGCAACTTCCCTTCTCCTCACACGGGCCCACGCCCCAGCTACCTCAACCAGCCCAGCCTCTAAGCCCATGCGCCTGCCCCAACTCCTAGGCCAGCCAGCCTCAACTCGACCCAGGCCCATGCGCCTCGCCCGCTGTTCCAAGCCCACAGCCACCTGCCACCCCACCAAGCCACCTACCATTTTCCTCTTGAGCCCATATTGTCTCCTTGTTCCCTTGTCCCTCAAATGCCATTTTTTTACCCAACTTTTTTACATATTTTACCAAAAAAATTCATCATTACACCCTAAAATTTACCTCTACATGCCATATTTACTTTATTTAATTAATTTAATCAATTTAAATTGATTGTTTTAATACTCTCATTTTGGCTATAAATATGGAATTTCAAGACCATTTTCAGGTGCTTAATTTTTGGTTACCATCATCTTTTCTACCATTCTCTCCTCCATTTTAGTGTTTTTCAAGAGCATTTTTCAAGTATGGATTATCTTTGTTTTGTAATTTCTATATTAGTTACAAGTTTCTAATCTTTTTAAGATTATTTAGGTGATGATGAAACAATATGTAACTAGATAGTATTTATTTTGTATATTGAATTCCCATTTGTGCAACAAAGTTTATGGATTTTTCTTCTTCAAATATCTTCTTTCATCTTAAATATCATGTATTTTTTATTGTTAGCACATATTTACACTTTGTTCTTCATTAGTGCAAAATCATAATATTCTTTGATTAAGGTATGCCATTAAATTGTGCACATCAAATGCTTAGAACAAAAATATTATGTTTTGCCTTATAAATAATATTCATTGATTTATTTGTTGTTTCTTTAGATTGATTCACACTAAATACTTTGAAGTTATATCTTAAAAAGTGAAAATAAATTCTATATTTCTATAGTAACTTGTGCTTAAATAGAATATCTAATTTGAATAAGTGATGGTTTGATTAGTTTCTACTATTACTAAAACTTGGGAATCAATGTACTTATAAATATTATCGATGAACTTATATTTTGTGGATTCTATTATCTTAATAGTCTTTCTTCTACCATTTTGTTTACAATTATTAATTTAGTTATATATATTCTCTTTAATTTCTTTATTATTATCTTTATTTGATTTTCTTGTCACAATATCCCATCATCAATCTTTGAAGCTAGGTTAGAGTTTATTAATGTTGGTTAAAATAGTTTTATTTTTATTTTAGACAACTCCTTTGGGTTAGACATCCTTGCTTACACAAACTCTATACTATATATACGATTCGTGCGCTTGTGATTTACATATTTAAAACGTACCCATTTTGGGCTCATCATCTTCCATTCTAGAAAAGGTTATTCCGATTGATATTGGAATTCATCAAAAAAAAGGTCGCCCTCTTGGATTCCCAATGCTCATCCTCCATCCTTTATTATTGGAGATCCAAATAAAGTTATGTTGACTTGAAGGAAACTTGCGAATGAGAATGCTAATGATTGATATCTTTCTTTAGTGTACCAAAATCAGTTAAGGAAGCCCTTAAAGATGAGCACTTGATAACTGCCATGCAAGATGAGATTCGACAATTTGAAAGAAATGAAGTGTGGACTTTTGTTCTGCGTCCCTTGGATGCTATCATCATTGGCACCAAATGGATTTTCATAAATAAGACTGATAAATTGGGAAAAAAATTTCGCAATAAGGCCAAGCTAGTGGCACAAGGGTATACTCAGGTTGAAGGAGTGGAGTTTGATGAAACATTTACTCTCGATTCTCGTTTAGAATAGATAAGAATTCTCTTGGTTGTAGCTTGTTACATGAAGTTCAAGTTGTACCAAATGGATGTCAAGAGTGATTTCTTGAATGGTATTCTTGTGGAAGAGGCTTATGTTTCTTATCCTCCTGGGTTTGAGGACCCTCATCATGGAGACTATATTTACAAGATGAACGATGCATTATATGGACTCAAGCAAACACCTCAGGCATGGTATGATTGTATCGCCTCTTACTTGCTTGAAAATGGCTACACTAGAGGTAATGTTGATAAAAACTTGTTTATTAACCTCTCAATCCTAGTATTGTTTGTGCTCAAATATATGTTGATGATATAGTTTTTGGATCAACTTATGATGCACACAATCACTATTTTTTTCAACTAATGACCAAGGAATTTTAAATGAGCATGGTTTGTAAGCTAAGCTACTTTATTGGCTTACGAATTAAACAACTTGAACATGTCATTTTCTTGTTGCAATAAAAATATCCTAAAAAAATTACCATAGAAAATGCAAAATATGCTCGTACACCCATGGGCACTACTGCCAAATTGATTAAAGATGAGACATGTAAAAACATTGATGCAATAATCTATAGAATATGATAGGGAGATTGCTTTATATATGCAAGTCGTCATGATATTTGTTTTAGTGTTGGGGTTTGTGCTGGATATCAATCTGCTCCGACTGAATTGCATCTTACTGCTGTGAAAATAATTCTCATGTACCTAGCTGGTACCACTAACTTTGTTCTTTGGTACTCTTATTTTACTAATCTTTCATTGGTTGGTTTAGTGATTCTGATTGGGTAGGAAATCTTGATGATAGAAAAAACACTTTAGGTGGTTGCTTTTATGTGGGAAACAACCTGGTCTTTTGGCACAATAAAAAGTAAAACTCCATCTCTTTTCCACCGTAGAAGCTTACTATTATGTTGAGACCTTGGACCATTTTAGGCATAATATCATTGGTGAATTGATTATGACTGAACTTATGGGAGCTTTATCCTCTATTTTTAGGATTTAAGCCATAGGTGTCTCATGCTTGAAAAAGAGATTTTCCTTTTTCTGCAGGTTTCGTCTTTGAGGGTTCTGCCTATTTTTTTCCACACTTTTAGGTTTTATGTGGGCCCATATTAAGCTCATTAACCTTAGAGTTCCCCTTGCCCCTCATGTCTTTATAGGAAGAACCCTTAGGTTATTTCATCTAAGTATCTTGGTGTTCATTTATTTGGCCTAGTGCTTAACTACTCGTCTTTCATCAATTGAAAATGGCTCACGAGCTTGAGGAACTTTAAGAACTTCAAAAACAAGGACGTTATAGTTTCAATGCAGAGTTCTTGTCTAAGCTTCGTGATGTGCTCGAGGACCTCCCAGTCGATTAGTCACTGCTGACTAGGAATTTGAGGTGACAATGTGAGTTCCATGAAAGGGTTGATCGAGCAGCTTCGAAGGCCGAGGCGATAAGGAACTTTCATGAATTTCAAGAAGAATGAAGGCACAATTTTTGTGAGCATGCTCAGATTGTCGAGGGGCCTTCTAACGTGATTCCCTCCCCCTCTACCATAGTTACCATTGCCATTCCTATGACCATTGCATGAACAGAGGTTCCTAAGGAGGAAAATCTTGAGGATCAAGTTGACGCTTACAGGCGAGTTGGAGACAAGGCAGCCCCAGCACCACTGGCGACTCACTTCAAGTTGGAAACTATTGAGTTAAGGCTGAGGTCCTTAGATGTCTTGATGCCATTGAGGGATCTTATGGCACTATATCGGATCACGGACAGAGCGGATCAAGCGTGCAATTTACACAAAAGGTTTGGCTTTTAGATCCAATCCCACTTGGAAGCGGGGGAGACGCTCCCCCTGCAGCAATATTTTTTAGACTTTCTAGTCTGGGTCAGGCTAGCACTCTTCAGGTAATCTTGAATGGGCACTATGCTCGTTGGTATGCAAAAGACTAAATAACGAATCTTTATTATGTATGTGAGTGGATCAGCATGCTTGATTAACATAACCTTGCACCAGTATTTTATAGACATTCTAGCTTGGGCCGGGCTAGTGCCTTTTCAAGTAATCTTCAATGGGCACTAAATGCTTGTGGGTATGCACGAGACTAAAGATCAAATATTTTTTATGTATGTGAGTATATATGCTCACTTGATTAACATAACCAATCTGAACAATGATGTCACTTTGTAGACATAGTCACTTTGTAGACATAGTATATATGCTACTTTCTTGCACAACATTAATATTTTCAGTATTATGATAGTAATTAATTACTAAATAACCAATCTCATTTTAATTGGTAATCTGATACCACTAAGTTAAATATATTATTAAGAAATTATCAACTATAGCAAGCCTTTAAAAAAAGTGACTAATGAAATTAGTCAAATCAATAACGAATTAAAAAGTGAATTAAGGATAAGATAAGATGAGCAGTAATATTTGTATAAGCTTGTAACTAGGAACTTTTGCAAAATGAACACATACTTTTTTTTGAGAGAAAGTGAAAAACAAGTGTTGTATTCTCTTTAAGATGTGTTACAAATAAACCATTCAAAAACCCCCTTATGAGGTTTTCTTCCCCTTTTGAAGGTACGATGTACTTTAGGTGGAATTACATAAATGCTCTTTCTACCTAATACAAAATTAGCATAAAAAGACAAAAGTAATATGCTTTTAGGTTGACAGCATAATCTGGTCGTAGGTGTGTAGGAGTAGTGGTGGTGGAGCGAGAATTTGTGACCATTCCTCCAATCATTGTGGTCTGAGGTACGAGCCATGCAATAAAAGGTGTGAGCTATATTGTCAGGCATGTCGGCATATTTAAGGAGATCTTGTCTGATCTCCCTTAGCTTATGAGTTTGCTGGGGACCTTGCTCCTTGAGGAATGTACCCTACTTGTTGGAGAAGTAATTTAGTGTCGCTAAAAGCTACTGTGGTAGTTCATTTTGTAGCTTGTTGAATAACATCTGAAAAGCAACGTGGCTTGCCCTTTTTAAAGTATTGGAGAGCCTCATTGCATCAATAAATTTAAAGTACCGTTGCCTAGCAGAAGCAACAGAGATTTCCCTTTTTTTTTTTAAATTGTACAATTTCATTATTATATATATATTATATATGTACATATTTTTTACCATTGTATTATTACCCTTGCATTTTTTTAAACAAACTATTTTCTTCTATAAATACTCGTCAACCTTATTTAATTTTGTAGCTTGTTGAATAACATCTAAAAAGCAACGTGGCTTGCCCTTTTTAAAGCATTGGAGAGCCTCATTGCATCAATAAATTTAAAGCATCGTTGCCTGGCAGAAGCAACGGTGCTTTCTCTTTTTTTTTTTAAATTGTACTATTTCATTATTATATATATATTATATGTACATATTTTTTTCCACTGTATTATTACCCTTGCATTTTTTTTAAACAAAATATTTTCTTGTATAAATACTCATCAACCTTATTTAATTTTCACACCATTCATCCTTTCTTCTTCAAAATTTTCTATTACAAATTTTCTTTTCTTACCAATAGATTCCCAAAATTCTCCACATACCAACTCCCAAAATCTAAATTTTCAATATTCTCAAGTTTTTTAAAATTTATCATATTCTCCATATACCAACCCCCAAATCCAAAATTTTAATATTCTCAATTCAATCAAAATTTTCTAAATACTCCCTCTACTAATCCCCAAAATCCAAATTTTCAGTATTCTCCAAAGTTTTCCAAATTCTCAAAATTATCCCATGTCTTCTTTCCCTTTCCAAAATGTTGGCTCTTTTGAGACGCTCTAACAAGCTCCATTCATCAAACCAACAAATTCACTACCATATGCCTTCCCTACACCAATCCGAAATGGTTTCAAGAAATTATAAGCCAAGTATGGAAAAATCTAGTTTTGATTTGAATCGTGAAACATCATCTACATCTGTCTCTGAAACCCAACCTGAACATGGTGTTGAAGGGTTGGAAAATATAGCTCTACGCAATGAAGATTAATCAAGACATAAAGGTAAAATCAAATGGATCAAGGAAGCAACTATACTTCTGATAAGGGGATGGCTTAATACATTTAAGGATGCCATTATAGGGAATGACCAAACTTCAACACATTTTCTGGGCTCGGATTGCAGAATACTACAACACCAACCAAAAAGGTGAGCAAGCAACAACTGGAAGGCAATGCAAAGACCATTGGAACAAGATGAATGAAAAGGTGGTGTACTTCAATGGGTGTTATAAACGAGTACAACAAGCACATCACAATGGTTGGTCTGATGAGCAAATTCTTGAGAATGCACATCAATTGTACAAATCTGAAAACAACAACTCAAATTTTCTGCTTGTGGACTGTTGGTAAGAGAACAAAGGTGTCTGAATCAGTGGCATTTACTTCATCTTCCAATGCAGACATTAGTGATGATGAAGTACGTGAAGTGTGCCCTACTGGCCAAAAGGCAGCAAAGCGAAAAGGGAAGGAAAAAAAAGACACACATACTAGATTTATAGAGATAAGTGAACGGAAAGCATCTGGATTGGAGAAATTGGTGGTGATAAAGGAGAAAGAGGCAGAAGATAATGTGATGACAAAAAACATTAATTATCTCATCGTGGACACGTCGCATACGACTCCTTTGCAAAAGAAAGATCGTGAAAATATGTGTACTTATATTAAGAGTAATATCTTGAAGTTGTAATTGTTATGTATGTTTTATCAATCACATTATTATGTATTTTATATTATTTAAATAAATTATCCTTTATTATTTAGTGAGTAAATTACTTCTATATTTAAACTCCTATCTATTTTTAACGGCTACATTTTAACGACTATATTTTAACGGCTACATGGTGACGACTATATTTTAAAAGATATATTTTAACAGCTACATGGTAACAACTATAATTTAACGGCTACATGGTAACGACTATATTTTAACAGCTTTATTTTATCGGCTATATATGTCACCATTTCATCCTTCATTTTACTCTCTCATTCATCTTTCATTCCCAAATATCATATACTCTATGTTTGACAATGGAATCGCCAAATTCTCTTAATCCATACGAAAATATGAGTCTAGACGATATCATAATTACAGAGTGTACTGACGATCATAATGATCAATATTTCAAAGCTTTCATGGATGTGGGTAGCTCAACAAGGGAAGGGAGAAAGAGAGCCCACATTGATAGGGGTCATGTAGAAGGACAACAACGTTTGTTCGATGAATACTTTTTTGATGAACTGATGTATATAGAATATCAATTTCGAAGGAGATTTAGAATGTGTAGACATGTATTCCTATGCATAGTTCAAGCTCTAGAAAATCATTCAGAGTATTTCCAGATGAGGTTTAATGTAGTCGGTAGAAGGGGGCTTTCACCATTACAGAAATGCATCGCTGCTATACGAATGTTTGCATATAGAGTGCCTACCAATTATGTTGATGAGTATGTTCGAATTGGTAAAACCACCGCTATTGAATGTCTAGTAAATTTCATTTGGGGAGTGAATGAAATTTTTGTGATCGAATATTTGAGATAGCCCAAAACTGGAGACATTCATCACTTACTTCAAATGGGGGAGGTGCGTGGTTTTCCAGGCATATTGGGAAGCATTAATTGTATGCACTGGGAAAGTAAAAATTTACTAGTTGCATGGAAAGGCCAATTCACGCGAGGTGATCATGGCAGGCCAACAATCATGCTCGAAGTAGTTGCGTCACAAGATCTCTAGATATGGCATGCATTTTTTGGTGTTCCAATATCCAATAATGATCTCAACGTGTTAAATAAATTCTCATTATTCACTGACATCTTACAAGGGCAAGCTCCAAGAGTTGAGTTTACGATAAATGACACACAATACAACAAAGGGTACTATCTAGCATATGGTATCTATCCAGAGTGGGGTACATTTGTTAAAACTATCCCACTGCCTCAAGTAGAGAAAAGAAAATTATTTTCCCGATTCCAAGAAGCGATACGCAAAGATGTTGAGCGAGCATTCAGAGTACTTCAATCTCATTTTGCTATTTTACGAAGACTAGCACGTTTTTGGCAAAGAGATGTTCTCACCGATAATATGTATACATGCATCATATTGCACAACATTATTGTCGAGGATGAAAGAGATGCATATGAGAGTTTGTTTGATTTTAATTTTGATGATAGCCATGCCGACACCCCAACGGTTGAAGTATTGCATAGACCTAATTCTGACTTCCCAACAATGCTTCAAAGGAGTGCTGAAATTCGTGACAAAAACATTCATCGCAATCTTTAAGCGGACTTGGTGGAGCACATATGGTTAAAATGTAGAAATAATTTTAATTAGCATTTTTTTAATTATGTTAGATTGATTAATTATGATTGTGACATTTTATAAGCTCCTTTAAATTTCGTCTAATTTATATTTCGTGTAATATTTATTTATATTAATATATACATTAAGAAAAATAGTGTGACAATATTTATTATTACAAAATAATATATTACCTAGTATGTGGGACCATAGTTGACAACTGTTTGGGTGACTTAGTTTGGAGCATTTTTATAGAAAAGGTTGCCAAAAATGATGTGGATGAGAGAGAAAATAAAATATTATATTTTGGGATGATTTGAACATTTTAGGCAACCAATGAGGTAGCCACTATTGGAGGTGGAGGTAGCCACTATTAGGCAACCAATGAGGTGCTCTAATCATACTAAAGACACTTGCTCATGTGGAGGTGTTCGAGTGGGGTGGCTGAATACGAGAAGCCTAAAGATTATGAATCTCTTTTCATGACACGTGGGCCATGAGTATTTTACCCCAACAATTAACTACATATCTTAAAAATCTCTAAATATGTTAGAAAGCATACATCTCCTACAAAACTTTAAAATTTCAAAATTCTTACATAAATTAAATTTTGGGAAAGAAAAAAATATAGTTAGTATAAATTCTTAATTTTTTTCTAAATAACACACTTTTAAATTATGATTTATCAATTATAACTGCTTCATGCCTAATCAATTTTTTTTTTCTAATCAACACATAAATAACTCTTATAATATTGTATATAATTATAGCTAGGATTGGCTAAGGACCAGGCAAGCTAGGCAACAACCTAAAGCCTACCCTTGAGCCAAGACCTCGAATTGATAATTTTTCTATAGAGTAAATGGCAATTAAAATACTCAATATTTTTAAAATATTACACTTTTATACTCAATCATTTTTTTTGCGGTAAATATACTCAATGTCTTCAAAATGTTGGATTTTTATACCCAAATGTTTTTTTTGGCAGTAAATATACCTAATGTTTTTAAAATGTTGGACTTTTAAACCTATTTTTTAAAATTATTCAAGAAATAATAAGAAAGTGAAGGAAAAATATAAAATTTTAGTTATTTTAAAAATTTTAAATTATTTTCACTTTCAAAATAATAAAAAAATAAGATTAGTAAAATTAATCAAAATAATTAAACTTATATTTTTCCTTTACTTTTAAAAAAAAAAAAAACTTATATTTTAAATCATTTTTCACTACAAGAAAATTTAATATTAGAGGCGGACTTAGTCTGCCTGTATTGTAGTGCTTATTAGCGGTTGACTAGGGGGTTCGCCGCTAATAATGTGTAAATTTAAAAAAATATTAATCTTTATTAGCGGCAAACTTACCATTATTAGTGGCGGATAGTTCGTCGCTAATACACCAAAAGAAATGCCTGGAAAAATTACTAGGCTTTATTTTTAAAATTATTAGTGGCGGGTAATCACTTTTATTAGAGGCAGACTCTCCGCTGCTATTAGTATTAGCAGCGAGTAATCACTTTTATTAGAGGGGAACTACCCGCGCGCTAATATTATTAGCGACGTGAGAATAATATAGTGGCGGGTCCCACCGCTAATAATAATAACTCTCTCTTTGTTCGAATGAAATTTTTGCAGCAATTCTCTTCTCCTGCTCGTAGAACTACGACACTTTCCTCATCGTTGCTGCCTCTTTCCCTGCTTTTGCTACCACCGGTGATGTTGCCACTTGTAAGAGAGAGCTAACTGATTTCTTCGGTCAAACATCTCAAGCAACTAGAGTTTTCATATCCATCATTTCTTAACTGTAATATATATTTATAGGACAATTCTTTTATAAGGTCTTCACTTTAAGCCCTACCGGTAGGCCTTTCAGTGTTCTCGACCCGTGAACAGTGTTCGGCATGATTTTTTTTTTATGACCGTGTATATTGTAGCTATTTAGAGCATCCTGCAAATTTTCAGAAATTTCCGAATAGTTTACAGTACCGAAAACTAGGTTCAAACATGTTGCTTTGCACGCGCATAAAAAAATTAGTCACGCGTGCAACGACATGTTTGAACTTAGTTTTCAGTATTGTAAACTATTCGGTATTTTTTGAAAATTTACAAGATGCTCTAAATAGCTACAATATACACGGTCATAAAAAAAGTCACCCCGAAAACTGTTTATGGGTCGAGAAACACTAAAAGCCCTACCGGTATGGCTTAAAGTGAAGCCCCTATCGGAGAATTCTCCTATATTCATGCGTGCAATAACATGTTTGAACCTAGTTTTCGGTACTGTAAACTATTCAAAATTTTCTGAAAATTTGCAGGATGCTCTAAATAGCTACAATATACACGGTCATTAAATAAAGTCGCGCCGAAAATTGTTCACGGGTCAAGAAACACTGAGAGCCCTATCGGTAGGGCTTAAAATAAAGTCCCTATCGAAGAATTCTCTTATATATTTATATATCTTTTTTACAGTTAAGCGTATTATCTATATTTTTTACATTTTATAAAATATATATTTTACATATTTAATGTATATGTTGAATATATTTATTTTTGGTTGCAGATACAAAGTCTTACTTTCTACGAATATTTTTTTAACAAATTACATTAACCTTGTATAGCAAATTACTGGTTTTCAATTCTAAATTAAATTTTTTGATCAAACTACTCTCATGTTATAAATTAGAGAAAAAATTGGGTTTTTATACCATTAACTGAGTTTAAAAAATGTGTTTAATTAATTGGGTTTTTGTGTGAATTTTACTGGGTGCTGTATAAAAATGGTGTTTGGTGGTTTTGGGAGAAGTTTGATAAGATTTTCTGAAAAGTGTTGAGTTGTAGTATTTTTATTGATTGAAAAGTTTAAAGCTAGTTGGATTTGCATGCCTCTGTTTGTTCGATATTAAAGTCTGAGTGAGGAAATGAAGCTTAAAAAGTAGAGGGTGTTTGGTACCTTAACTAAAAAACTATTTTTTGTTTTTAAAAACTAAAACCAGTTTTTGAAAACAAGTGGGGGTGTTTGGCATTGTTTTTAGAAAACAATTTTTAAAAACAAAGTTACAAAAAACAGAAAATTTTGAGAACAAGAAAAAGTTTTTTTCTGTTGTTCTTAAATTTTCTCACTTCTTATTTTTCATCATTTTTTCTTTCAAATTATTTTATCTCATTATTTATTACAAACTTTTAAAATATTTTTCTCTTTGTAAATATATTTGTTAATTTTTTATTTAAGATCTAAAAAAAATAAAACTAAAAAATTGTTTTTAGAAAACATTAACCAAACACCTCTTGTTTTTTGAAAACTACAAAAACAGTTTTCTGTTCTCATTTCTGAGAACACAATTTTGAAAACAAAAAACAGAAAACAATACCAAACAGGCGTTGTGAATCTAATATAGTTTTATGTATTTAAATATATGACTTGCACAAGCTTGAGTCTTTGGAAAAAGGTGATGAATTGCTAGCTTTAGCATCCGGGTCAGATCATTTAGCAACCTACTACCAATGTTGTATAGTCAATGTTGTTCAATTTATTGCATACGACCGAGATAAAAAGCGCACCACGCATAATAGTTGAGTGTTTGTTGCTGGAGCAGAGGGTTTTAATTATTATGACATGCTTGAAGAAGTAGTGACACTATCTTTCACTGGTGCATATTCAGTGGCATTGTTCTGGTGCAAATGTTTTAATACAAATCCAAGAAGGAAGAAAAAAATCATTGAAAATAATTTCACTAGTATAAACGTCAGTTGTGAATGGTACAAAGATGAGCTGTATATACTTGCTAGCCAAGCTATGCAAGTTTTCAATCTCGATGATCTACTTAGGGGTCGTGATTGGAAAGTTGTAGAAGATGTGAATCATCGACAAATTTGGGACATTAAGGACAATTATGATGAGGTTAATTATGCTATTGATGTTGTACATGAAACGACTCATCAAATTTTGTGTTGACTGTGGACCTCGGAGAGTTGATTATGTAATCTGATCAACTTGCTGCATATGTTGGCACTGATGGAGAGGGTGACGACGAAGGTGATATGCCAGAACATGAGGAAGTCTCAGAAAATGTGATATGCTAGTTGAGCATTGTGAATATGAAAATGTGTCTTTGATTACTGATGGAAATGATAGTGATGACTCTGTTTAGTTTTCTATTTGTGTAACAGAATTATATATTGAAATATAATAAAGTTTTTTTTTTGTAATTATAATGTCTACGAATTGAATGTGATATTAACTAGTATACCTCTAATTTAATTTGATACTAATTACTAACTAATAATTTTTAAACTGAAGTATAATATCAGCTGATATAGCAACCTATCACGGCGGAGATGGTGGAGGTCGAGACCTGCCAGATACTTTTAGGGTACCATCGTCCTGTGAGTCAAGTTAAATATTTTTCATATAAAAATTATTTTTGGAAAATATATTGTTAGAGAAATATAACAATACTAATATTGGTCATTGCTAAAAAAATTTAAAGCCCCGCCGACAAGAAGAAAGGGTCGTGACCTTGCTAGTAACAATGCTATTGAAGAACAAAGGAAAAAAGTTAGTAAACCATTTGCTCTAGAGCTTGATCTTGTGATGAACAAAGTGGTTGGGCTGGAGGACCAAGCTTTTGTTCGCATGTTGACCACTCAAGTTACAATGTTGTGTCCATGACATTACTTGTATTTTGCTGATTTACCTCAACAGTTTAATGATCAAGTACTTGATCGGATGAGGGTAAGAAATTACAAATCTTATGCTCTATATTATTTATTGGCATTACTTAAAAATTCATCTAAAGTTTTTTTTTTTCTTAATGCAATATTATTATAATATAGATGGTCATCCATAACCTGAGTCAGTTCTGGCAACTGTCTATAAGGAGATGGGAGAAAGATATCGTGAGAGAAAGACCATCAGACATAGACACTTCATAAAACATTACGCGAGACCAGAATATTTGGAGAATGTTCTCTCTAAGCCACCTGACCATTGCACTAAGGATAGATGGAAGGATATTTATGAGTTGTTTTTGAGCGAAAGATTTTTGGCTCTCTCCACCAAAAACCAAGCAAACAGAAAACAAATGAAGTATGTAATAACGCAAGGCACAAAATTGTTGGTAGCTAAGCATCATGAATATGTAAGTGAAGATGTTAATTTAATTTTACAAAATAACACATTCTAAAACACTTTGTTTACATTTGTATAGGAGCACTCAGATGCGCATGTTTTTTATACTTGGAGGGATGTTCATATGAAAAAATTGACAAAAACTTTGTCAACAAGGAAACCCAACAAGATTATGTAAGTGAATATTATTGTGTTTTCATATTCCAAAAATTATTTTAGTTTTTTGTTTCTAATGTTTTCTTTATACATGAAAAAATGGCGGCGGAGCTTGAGAGGTCATAGCTTGATAGACAGTCTCAACATTAGAGAGAGGGGTTTGGTGTTGAATCTGGCATTGATTCGTCCCCGATCGATCAATACGAGATACTGAGTAAAGTACTCGGGGAGATATCTAACTACTAAAGAAGGGGGGTTTATAGGGTGAAAGGGAAAGGGAGAAAGTCAACCTCTATCTATACAAATCAAATTCAGTCTCAAGAACATACTGCTCCTACGCCTCATGAAGATATGACTACTATGGCTTTGATGATGAAGGCAATGTGTGATACGATTCAGATGGTGACACCTCAGCAACCCAGTAATCTGTATAACCCACGGTTTGACAGCTTTCTGTAGAGGTATTTTCCATCACAATCTGAAGGTGGTATGTCTTCTCAAAGTAACACCGCCCATCCTAACCTTCATACACAGCCACAACAACAGTACCAGCCTCCGCGACAGTATCTGTCATATATGTCGTTGCAACAACCTCCGCAGTATCAAAATCAGTACATGTATGGACGCTTTTCCCATTCTCGTCCACTCAATTTTAACTTTACCGACTTCTAAGGAGGATCGATGCAGCATCTACAACCTAATCTTAGGTATGGTGAGGTTGGAGGTTCATCACAGCAGTAACCATTTTCAAGGTATGGTGAACTTGGAGGTTCCTCGCAGCAGCAACAGCCATTTTTTAGATATGGTGAGTTTGGGGGCGGGTCACAGCAACAAGAGCAACCTTTTTTATCCACCTCGATACATCGACAACCTCGGGACCAGTTTGGGGACCTCACGCTTGGATGATCTTCACAGCAACCTTATATTCTTTCACCGCCACAGACACAGCCACCACCACAGCAGAATGTTGAAGATGAGGATAATTACCAAATTGACCTTAATGATTATATTTAGTTATTAGTTTATATATTTTGACTAAACTAACAATGTAATATTTTATTATGACAGTAGCGATATTAGTTAGTTTGATAAATATTAAAATTATATATTAATTTTAATGTTAGTTATGTTTAAATTAATTAATTGATTATTTTATTAAAATTTATTATGAATTAGTTTTAAAAAATATTTAAATTTAATGAATATTAATTTATTTTACATTAATATTAAAAAGAATAATAAAAAATTAAAAACTTATTAGCGGCAGCCCCCGCGGCTAATCACATACAGTAGTGCCGGGTTTCACTGCTAATAATATATTAGTAGCGGCGGGTGTGTGAATCTGTCGCTAATAAGTGAGTGTCCATTTAATACCGGTGGGGAATTAGCGGCGGAACCCTGTCAGTATTGTCATTAGCAGCGGAGTGCCATATTATTAGCGGCGGATCTTACCGCCGCTAATACCCCTTAATGTTGTAGTGTTTATTAATTTTAATATAATATTTATTAATGTTTAATTTAAAATAGTAATTTTGAGAAAGAATAAGAAAGAAAAAATAATTTAAAAATTAAAAAATAAATAAAATCCTATATTTTTTCTTCACTTTCTTATTATTTATCAAAATAATAAAAAATTAGATATAAAAATACAATATTTTAAAAACATTGAGTATATTTACCGCAAAAAAATAGAGTTCGAGTATAAAAATGAAACTTTTTTAAGACATTTAGTATATTTACTATAAAAAAATTGGGTATAAAAGTTTATTTTTTTTTAAATATTGGATATTTTAGCTGACATTTTACCTTTTTTTATGTTATTAATATTCTTATATTTAAATTTGACCTAATTTAAGAGTTAGCTTTATCACAGTTAAAAATCATTTCTATTTTTGGCATGATAATTTTCATATATATATATATATATGTTATAAAAAGAATAATAAATAAAAAAGATTTCATCAACTATTGCAATTTATATTAAAAATTTATTGTTCTTTTTCTAATTATATCTATTAATAGTAAAAAAAATACAAAAGATATATAGAAATCAACGTTCATTTTATATTCACTTTTAACTTATAAATACGTCATTGGTATATTCTTAATTAACTTTATAAGAATTCTATATGTACACATATGAAGCGGCTGTGGTAGGAGCTATTTTTTTTTGGACGAGCGAGTACGACCACTTTTTATTTTCGGTACGTATTATAACCAGAATTTTTTTATATTATAACTTATATTGTACCTATTTATAACCCACACGTATTCTGAAAGTTTTTGGAATAATTTATGACAAAAATAGGATTGAAACAACTTTTTTATAAACATGTATACTGCAGGCTGTTTTAAACTTCATTTTGAGTTTGTAAATTATTCAGAATTTTTTGAAAATATGTGAGAGATTCTAAATATCTACAATATATATTATTATATAAAAAAAATGGATTATAACTTATTAATATGCTTAATAGAGAAAGTGGTTGGGTGAGTCCAAAAAAAATGACCATACTACTGTTTTTCCCATATATATATATGTATGAGAATTTTTTTATAGGGGCTTCACTTTAAACTTTATCGGTGGGACTCTCAGTATTCTTGACCCGTGAATAGTTTTCGGCGCGATTTTTTTTTATGACCGTATATATTGTAGCTATTTAGAACATTCTGCAAATTTTCAGAAAATTCCGAATAGTTTACAGTACCGAAAACTAAGTTCAAACATGTTGTTGCACACGTGATTGATTTTTTTTATACGCGTGGAAATCAACATGTTTGAACCTAGTTTTTGGTACTGTAAACTATTCGGAAATTTTGAAATTTTGCAGGATGCTCTAAATAGCTACAATATATAGGGTCATAAAAAAAATCGCGCCGAAAACTGTTCACGGGTCAAGAAACATTGAGAGCCCCACCGGTAGGGCTTAAAGTGAAGCCCTATCAGTGAGGCTCTCAGTGTCTCTTGACTCGTGAACAATTTTCAACATGATTTTTTTTCATGATCGTGTATATTGTAACTATTTAGAGCATCCTGCAAATTTTCAGAAAATTCCGAATAGTTTACAGTACTGAAAACTAAGGTCAAACATGTTGCTTTCCACGCGCATAAAAAAAAAATTAGTCACGCGTGCAACAACATGTTTGAACTTTGTTTTCGGTACAGTAAACTATTCAAAATTTTCTGAAAATTTGTAGGATCCTCTTAATAGCTACAATATAGACGGTCATAAAAATAAATCGCGCCGAAAACTGTTCACGGGTCGAGAACATTGAGAACCCCACCAGTAGGGCTTAAAGTGAAGCCCCTATAAGAGAATACCCCTATATATATAGGACAATTCTTCTATAGGGGCTTCACTTTAAGCCCTACCGGTAGGGTTCTTCAGTGTTCTCAACTCGTGAATAGTTTTCAGCGCGATATTTTCTTATGACCGTATATATTGTAGTTGTTTAGAGTATCCTGCAAATTTTCAGAAAATTTCGAATAGTTTATAGTGCCAAAAACTAGGTTCAAACATGTTGTTTTCTACGCGCATAAAAAAAATTAGTCACACGTGCAATATGTTTGAACCTAATTTTCAGTATTGTAAACTATTCATAATTTTCTAAAAATCGCGCTATTGCTCTAAATAGCTACAATATATACGGTCATAAAAAAAATCATGCGGAAAACTGATCAAAGGTCGAAAACACTGAGAGCCCTATCGGTAAGGCTTAAAGTGAAGTCCCTATAGGTGAATTATCCTATATATATAAATGTTAGTAAGTTTAACCTCTCTATATATATAAATATATATATATAGGGTATTGCTCATGTGCAGCCCTTAAAACGTATGCACCCGTGGAGACTGTTTTTTTGCACCATTTGATCAAATGAAGGGCTGTGATTTCTCTCTCTCTTTCTCTCACAAGTGACTACAAGTAAGAACTATTCTCTCTCTCTTTCTCTCACAACAAAGTACAAGCTTTCTCTCTCTATTTTCTTCTCATTTTCTCCTCATTTTCTTTCCTCTCTGCAACTTTTGTCGGACCCATTTTGGAGCTCAACCGGAGTTACTTTCTTTTGAAAGTGAACCAAAAAAGTTTCAGTTTTTAGAAGACAAGCTTTCGTAGCTTTTCATATCTTCTTGCTGATTAGAGAGAGTTTTTAGAAGACGAAGCTAACAGATTTTGAGAGGCAGGTTATGAAGATTTTGGCTTAAATTATTGTTAGCTCTCTTTGTAATGCAGGGACTATCTTTGCCTGTTTCTGGATTGAACCCATTACTAATCCATTGATTCTCTCCAAGCTTTTGATATCTTCTTTGCCTGTTTATGGATTGAGCCCATTACTAATCCATTGATTCTCTCCAAACTTTTGATATCTTCTTACTGATTAGAGAAATTATTGTTAGCTCTCTTTGTAATGCAGGGACTAAATATATACTTAATTGAACAACAAATGAAGATAAAATCTAGTGAGCAAGTGCACAGTTTCCATCTATTATACGAATTTAAATTAACCATATATGTCTATGGCAGTGGGACGTTAGGCTCTGGTTGATTTTAGACGGGGTTTCAAAGCAAGACTTCTGGTGGTTTCTTATTTGTGGATTTAGGGGCTGCGGAGTCAGAGAGTGAAGTTTCTCTGTCGAAGCATCGAAGCAGGTTCAACTCTGTTATTTTGGGGTAATTTTTGTGTGGTCCGTAGTGATGTTAGCTTTGTAGCAGGTTTGTAAAATTAAGACCAGTAATAATAGTTGATTTACAACTTAACTTAGCCATTGCCTACTGTGTTTAGTGGTTTTAGTTTGGCATTCTGTTTGCTTGTTATGTTTCAATGAGAGGGGTTTGCAGGAAAAAAAATGCTAAATTAAAGAAGAATGATGTTTATGCATCCAAGATGTCATTTATGTTATTAGGTTGATGAAGAGCTACTGTTTATGAACTTGAGTGAATTTAACTTTTGCTAAGGATTTGTTAAGTATTAAAGCCTTTCTATTATTTTATATATATACATGATTTCATGTTGTTTGTTCTATAGAACATCTATAAGAAATGCATTATTATAAACATCATGCCATTCAAAATCTTCTCCCGCATGATTGCTTTTTGGTTTGTTGGTTGTTTCTGAAGTAGGCTGTGAAAACTTATTTGTAATCTATTCCCATGAATTGAAAAAGGTTGTGGTGGTTATAGCTATGTATAATATTTTTATATATAAAACTGGGGACAACATATTCCAATACTACTGGGTTATGATATGTCATTAAACTTTAACAATAGACTGCAATTCGTTTTGATTGGGAATGAAATTCGTTTAAAATTGGTGTTTTTACTGTTGTTAATATATTACCCAATTTTGTCTTTACTGTTGAACTATTACTATTGTTTTGATTGGGAATGAATCTCTTTACTGTTGTTAATCCATGTGATGAAGCTGATATTTTGGGGGGTTTCGCCAATATGTTAGGCGAAGCTGATATTTTGGTGAAGTAATTATAATTTTAATGTGACATCATTGATGATCTGTAAATTTCGATAACCAATTTATATGATTATATATGAGAGTGAATTCAACTATGGATAGGGAAAAGTTAGGGGACATCTTGTTTGCATTGAATTCACATGAGAGTGAAGTGAAGGAATTGAAGCAGGAAATTCATATCTTAGACATGGTGTTTCCCAGCTTTGTTTGTCTGAGGTTAGAGAAGGAGAAGAGGGCAATTCTTTTGAAGTTTTTTTTTGGAGAAGGCATCTTTGCTAATGAGTGAATGTAACATTGTGAGTGAGAAATTGAGTAAATTGGATGGTGCAAATGTAGATATGGTGGAGGTGGATCGTTTGGAAGATAAATTTAGTGTAGGAATGCCATCGATGAATTTAGGAAAGGTTGAGTTATCTAAATAAAAAACATTAGAAGTGGAATTGGAGTTGCAAAAACATGATCCCGTTGATGGGGGGGGGGGGGGGGGGGTTAAAAAATTTCAACTTGAGTCGGAGGAGGTTTGTTTAGTTGATTTAAATGAGAGAAGCGAAGTTGATAAGTTGCCTAGTGTGCTTCGTTGCGAAGAGTTGGGTGTAGAAATTGGAGAAGGGCCTTCCAATGTTGGTACTTTTACTCTAGAAATGAATGATTTAAAGGCTGATGGTGTTGATTGTAATAGTTTGAATGATAAGATTTTATTTTATCCTGAAGTGGGTAGGGAGAAGAGTGGTGTATCGAATCATAGTGACAAAGTGTTGTTGACTAATATTTGGTCTGGTTGTGTAGAAGGGAATGATTTATGTATGCAACTGGAAAAATTTACAAATATTGTTAGTGGAAGCAAATGTTGTGATGGGATTTCATTGTCGACGACTGATGAAAAAATAAAATGGCACTTTGAGGATGAAAGGAAATTGGTTTTGAAATTTGGAGGTAGTGGTTTTGATTGTGATATGTATGACATTGAAGATAGCGAAGTTGATAAAATTGTTGGGAAGGTATTGTTGATTATATTTGTAACGCCCTGGTTACCCCAGAACAGTTACGGTGAACGGTGAACCGGAAATTTGACTCGCTACCCGAGTCATTTGGTTAAAAACGTGCTTCTAAGTGTTATTAACAGGCTAAGGTGGAAAAACCAGTCAAAAGGAAATGATATATTTTATTTAGTACATAAAGCTATTCATGGGCCCATCAAAACATTTACAAGTTATTTACAACTCAAAATGGTCATTACTGTTTCAAATTTACAAACCCGCCGACCTAAGTGGCAAAAGTAGGGTAAACCCCCTAGTTCCTCTGAGAACTCCTTGGCCGTGGTGGTCAAGCGGCTGCATATGTACACATCACCACCTAAGCTCTCAACTCAAGGCTGGGTGAGCTTCTCTTTCCCTTTACCTGTACCACATAGCACCCATGAGCCAAGGCCCAGCAAGAAAACACAATAATGCATATAGATATTAACAACTAATTATTATTATAATCACATAGAGCTTATAGCTCTTAAACAGATGAGTGAATATCACTTGAGGTTCTGGTAAACCATAATGAGTGACTGACAAGCAAGTCACAAATTTAAACAAATGAGTGACTGCTGGGTAAGTCACTAGCTTAAACAGATGAGTGACTGCTGGGTAAGTCACTAGCTTAAACAGATGAGTGACTGCTGGGTAAGTCTCTAACTTAACAGATGAGAGACTGATGGGTAAGTCTCACAAGCGCTTTTAGTTTTCATCGAACTTGAGGTCGGTCCGACATTAACGCTCTTCTGAGTCATTTAATGCAGATATCGATTAGATCTAATCTTTATTGACTTGCGTTGAACACGCTAATGCCGTTCTGACTTATAAGTCAGCACTGTGTGACCAGTGCCCAGTACCACTGTCGAACTTGACTAATAAGTCCCAGCTTCACAGTTGATACTGACACCTTTGCCAAATCTAACTAATTAGTTAGTACCATGCACAAGTGAGCAAGATTTTCTAAGCATTCAATAATCAATTCATGTCCACATTTACACAATCAACATGCCTCAAGAATAACCATGCATGTCACTTATGGGGTGTAGTTTTCTTACCTTTGATTCGAGAGAGAATGAATAAAAGAACGACCCTTGAGAACGATCTGACTTTAGTCCTTTAGTGGTCACCTAGTCATAAAAAAATATCGAACACCATCAATAAAATGATTAACAAAGGTTCCCAAACCAAGATCTAGCCTTCGGGACATCAATCCCCACTAATTCGGGTAGTAGGAACGATCCCGAGACCTAAAACCAAGTTCCTGCGGCCAAAACACACAAACGGGCTCAAACCTGCTCAAGGGCTGCAGCCCTAACACCTTGGGCCGCGGCCCCCAGCCACTCCAGGAGCAAGGGCCGCGGTGCCCTACACCTAGGGCAGCGACGCCCAGCAAGGCAAAACTTGCTCCACCAGCTTCTTCTAGCTAGGGCTGCGAGACCCAAGAAAAGGGTCGCAGCCCCCAACCCAGAACCATCCCCAAACTCGTTCCCCTTCATCCCAAACCCTCCAAAAACATACATAAACACTTCCAAATCATCAAATCAAAGTTCCCAAGCTTCCCAATCATCCAAAACAATCAAATCCCAAGGCTAAAACGAACCAAAAACTCAACGATTCACAAAAGCCAATTCGAAGCTTAGAAACTCTAAAAACTCAAAACTCAAAACTTAGATTACCTTTGATTGGATTGTTTCTCGTCAAATCCTTCAGTCAAGAAGCTTCTAATCTTTCCTAAGATCACTATGCCTCAATCCTCGCTTGATTCTGACTCCTAGAACTCGATATATCTTCGAAAATGCTTCGAACAGTAAAATTGAACTAACGGGAAAGAACGAGAGGTTTTCTAATGTACGTTCTACCTGACAAGCTACTTCATGCTTAAGTAACCTCAAATAAAACTTAGTGCTCGAGGCCCCAAAAACACCCCCGAGGACATTTGATATCGCCCAATAAACTCCTAAGCGGTCGCAGTAGTAATCGGGCTATGTCGTATCCACAGAGAGGTAAAATACAAAATCAAAAGAGATTAGTAAATTAATCTTAATAAACTTTGGAAAAATGTAAATTTGAAAAAGAATATAAACATTAAATAAATAAAATTGAGGAATTAGAATCAGAAAGAAAATATGGAAGGCATAAGTTTCTTTCATGCAAACATATATATATTTTAATAAAATTGATTCATTCTACTCAACTATAATTCTACACCATTAATTATAGTTGGAAAATATATATAATAAAGCTCACCTTAAAATATGTTCTTTAATTAAATTATACTAACTTCTAATTTTAAAAACCTATCATATTATATACTTTAAAGCGACAAAATGCCAATGGCAGAATGCAGTAAAAAGCATATAATATAACAAATATCCTAAATTTAATTAAAAACCTAAATTACAAAAGAAGAGCATGACTAGACTTATGTAAAAGATAATAATGAATTTAGAATAAAAATTAGAAGAAAATAAATTTAATTGTAACAAATATATAGAAATGAAGAACAAAATAAAGAATCAATATATTAAAAATATAATGTTAAACATGAACTCCAGTCTAGCCTTTCCACAAGAAAATTTAGCCTAAAATAGGCATTGTTTTCACTCACAAAAATGTAAAAGAAAAATAGGAAAAATAAGTGTTTTTCTCTCCAATACTCTCTACTATTCCTTCCACAATCTGATGAAATTTTACCCCATTTGGTACTTTATTTATAGTGTAAATAGGACTCAAAAACGTGTAAAACCGTGTACAAAATAGTGGGAAAGTGGCATAAAAAACTGGTGGAAGTAGGGAAAATGTGTTGAGCCGTGGGAGACAGGGATTGATTGTGGCAGGCGGCTGGTCGGGTGCATGGGGAGCAGGTGCTGACGATGAGGGACAGGTGGCGTGCTCGGGTTGGATGTTGGGCTAGAGGCGTTAGTTGTGGCAGGCGCGTCAGCGTCAGGTGGCAGGTGCGGCTGTCAGCGGCTCGGCTCGGCTGGCGTACGGCTTGGTGGCTTCGTCAGGCGGCTGGAAGCTTGGCTGGGCGAATGGGGAGTTGCCATGTGGCAGCGTGGAGAACAGCCATAGGTTGGGTTTGGGCTCCATTTTGGGCCTATTTCTCCTTCAAAAATACCATTTTCTTCATGATTTCTTCAATTTTAATTCTTTCTTTCTCCTTTCTTTTTCTTTGTGTCAAAAATATATTTTATTTCCTGAAAATTAAACACAAATTAAATTAAAATTAATATTTTGAAATATGAAATATATAACAATAAATCCATGAAAATATTAATTAAAACTTAATTAATTTTACACTTTAAGATTAATAAAATGATATTTTTGAGCACTAATCAACATTATAGTCAAAACTCCCAGAATTTCCTCGTGATCTCAATAACTTCCAATCTATCATCAAATAACATTCTCATAACTCAATATCCCAATATAAGACCCCCATTATGACAAAACCGCTAATTTGAAATATAAGACCGTCTCATGTCGAATAGCTCGAATATATCTTCATAATAATGAGATCTCATTCACAAATCACAATATGCACCCAAATACACAAGTATGCCCTCAACGGGCCAAATTACCAAAACACCCTAATAATCAAATGTGGACCCACATGCATGCATATAACATCATATCATAATATAATTCAAATATACTTGCATATATTCATTTAATGGCATAATTAAACAGTTATGGCCCTTCCGGCCTACTAATTCAGCCATTAAACCGCATTAGGGATTTCAGGGCATTACAATATTTTTTCTATTTTGGTGTACTAAATCCAATACAAATACATTTAGATGGAATGATCTTAGAATCTAGTTAATTTGTGGTGTTTGAATTTAGTATACTTTGGATCGTTGTTACATTAGTGGAGACCTCTTAAGCCGAACAAAGTGGTCAAATTTGGAGTTGTTGAACGATTATGAGAAAAAGATGTTGAACTATGTGATGGACTCGAAATTGCCTTCGGAATAAGCTTTTGAATGCTTTGTATTTAAATATTTGGCCATGTTATCAGTTAAACGGATGATATAATTCTTTGAACTCATTTTTTCATTTACAAGGGAGATAGTTTTCTTGGGAGACAAAGTAGTTGAGCGGAGGTCTGATTTTTTGAGTTTGGGAGATAAACAACTATGCAACGCAAGAGTGAGGATGTTAAATAAATTTTTAATTTTTTGGTTGGTCAATGAAGACTTATACTCACATTAAATAATATGTGGAAAATTTTTTAATGTTGAAGGTTGTCAACTGTATGATTGATGTTTTATCAGCAGTTGAAGTGGAAAAGAATGGGAAAAAGATGAGATTCTGGTGGATCCTGACGGCTTTATCGGTTTGTATTAGTTAAAAGAATTTTGTTGTTCTTTTTGTATGCCATGTTGATGACAATATTGTTTGGGCTTTTTTATTTTATTTTTTTGTAGCGAGTAGACAGTTTATGTTATAGTACTATAAGTAATAAAAAGACATGGTTTGAATGGTGTGGAGAGGTTGATCTGTTGGAAAAGGTTAAATTGACTACTTTTATCAATAGAATTTATGGTTTCGTATTTAATTGTTATGAGATTTGAGTAATTCTTATTGATGACTATCTGGTAGGTTTACGTGCCTTTGCTTGCTAAAAGGCATTGGTTTCTAGCAGTAATCAATTTGTTTGAGAAGAAAGTTAATGTGTTTGATAACTTCAGCATTCCTTCGTATTTTTTATGTGGTGGCATAATTATGTCGATGGTTTGTACATATTGTAAATTTTTTTGATTCACAGTATAATTTCATTTATTACAAATGTTTCAAAATTTATGAACTGTCAATTTTTTACACATTTTGAAATTTTTTTTTCTCTTTTGTTAACAGCTATGCTCCATGGACAATGCATTCAGCGAACAATTCAAATCAGTTTACGGATCCGATTTTTCTTTTACACAATTTAGTATAAGTGAACTTATTTCCCACCGATACAAATGTGTTGATTATGATTGCAGTGTGTATGTCACAAGGATGCTTCTACAAGAATATGTGAAGGGAGTGTTAGGTGATGAAGCAGATGATGTGGTTGATGACTATGTTCCTGGAGTACCTATTCGAATAGGACCATTATATGTTAGTGTATCTGAAAGTTTAATAAAAATTATGTGAAAATATACCTTTACTAATAATTATTGTTTCAATTGTATTAGGTACCGCGGGAATTTGATAGGTGCAATAATTTTGACATCTTCACTGAACAAAAGAAGAGATTTTATAATAGAGAAAGTGTCCTGCGTTTGTTAACTTTGTTTTGTAATTTTGTGAGTAATGTGGATAGGCACACAATTATCAAATCCAAAGAATGCATTAGCTACAAACCTACGCTGAGGAAGAAGCAGAGGAAGAAGAAAAAGAAGATATTGAAATGTATTGGAATCAATGAATGTGTTGATTTAAGTTTTGTAATATATTACAATTTATCAATTATTTTATAGTTAATATACCTAATTTTGGTTTTGTTTGTACAGTCTACAATCTTTGGAGTAGCTTTTATTTAGAAATAATAGTGAACGTTACATAATTTCAATTGACAAAATTAGGGAAAAGCTTGGTGTTGTTAAGGCTTTAAATTGTTGAAAAATATTTAATATTAGATGTTTTTACTTAACCAATGACCCACACGCGTGGCTGATATTTCAACCATGTAATTGTTAAACAACTATAGGAAGCAATCACTAATTTTGGATGTTACTTGGATTCGATAACTGGTTATTATACAAAGCTTCAGCACAAGTGGTCATATTAATTAATAATACAGAACTGGAAAATATGGGAAACAATACTTGTTTTTAAAGTACACATATAAATGTCCATTAATAAACATCTTCCATATTGTAATTATGTTCTAAAAGTGAAGGAAGAACATGTATGAGTATTAATTTTATTGTTGCTATTGCCCCATGGGCCCAGTATATGAATTGTTGATGGAGTCCTTGTATTCTCCTTTGTTTTCCCTTTTGAAATCACTTTCGCTGTCTTCACCTGTCCAGTGAACCTGCAATTTGATTAATTTCAATTAGTTTTGAGTAAAATATAATTCCTATTGTTATATTTTTTTATTGTTATTTGATTTAAGTTACCATTTCCTTGTGGACATTTTCAAGTATGGACTTGTAATTATTCAAGGCAGTCGTTGTTCTAATCATTTGCTGCATTAACTCTCTTTGAATCGCATCTATCTTTCGTAGAAGTGTTTTTGGTGTTGACTGTGTTACCTAATATTGAATTTGAAAAAAAAATATAAGATTGCAATATGTATTCACAAAAAGTTTATGGAATACTGGAATGAAGGATGCAGCTAAGGCATAGATGTGTCTTTTTGCACTGTAATTAAAATAAATTATGTTTGGAGTTCGTGCCATAGCGAGATAAAGTGAGATTAAATTTTCTTAATACAAAAATACACAGTACACATACCAAGTGAGTTATAATATTGAATTTAACTTTCATCATCAAATTGAATAACATACCTTATGGTGTATTATTTAACACAAAACTTCTCTTTTGTACTTTTCACAGTTCTCATTTGTTTGTTCTTCTGAAAATTCTAATGCCTATTTACCAGACAAACACCATGGCTTTGTAATTATGACCATTTTTTCTCGAACAAGCATTGACTTGGGTGGTAGCTGTGGTATTCGGTTGAGAACAATTCCACAACTTTGCATTGAAACTCGCTCCCCCAAATACCACTCTGCTTCGTTCGGGCCAACCAGTAAGATTTGAATGGAGTTGGCTACCTAACTTAGGGCAACATAATAAGGTTGAATTTCTTCATCTCCCCATGGACAGAGCTCAACTTGGTTAAATTAGAATTTTAGTGAAATTAGTTTCATAATTACAGTGTATACGTTAGTATAGCATACATTTGATTTTACCTCGTCCAATGTTAGATTTGATAGTTTTTCCCTATAGTACTTCAACAGGACTGCAATCCCCATTGTTGGTGGAGGGCAATTACTCCACAGAAGGCTTCGTGGAAAGACTTTTGATGATGTTGATTGGGGTGTAACACGCATACATGGTAGGTATTCCCTTGCCCAAACTTGTTATAAGAAGAAAACTGTTTGTTAAGTTTCAATAATATAGAAAAAATTAATGTTTTATACAACATTCTGTGATGAATAGAAAAAGGCCAACACAAACATGCCTCATATAGAGATTTTTTATTACCTCCCATGCTTTCCAAAGGCCTCCCATGCAGTGTGTGTTTTGTCTACATAGGTCATCCATTTGCTGGTACATAAAACCTAATGCAGCTCCCCCCCCCGCCCCCCCAATTGAAAGATCCTATATCTCCTATACTAGCCAAACACGGTAAGTAGTACAAGTGCACTATCTTATTAGAACGTGCAAACAAAGTGCACCCTAGTAGTGCGAGGATGAAGACCCTAGTTAAAATGTCATGGTCTTCAGTATTTCTTAGTTCCATATTGCGGTAAGCTTTGTATAGCCAACTCAATTTCACCCTTCATCTGCCAATGGTTGCTAATGGTTGTCCTACTAACTTTGTTAGTTGTTCTATTTTTTTGTGGATGCGTCTATCCATTTTCAATGGGTTACCATGCACTGGTATTCCAGAAACTGAACTAAAATCCTTGGGGGTCAATGTCATCTCTCCTAATTCCTCAAATATGAACGTATGTGTTGTATCCCACCACTTCTCGGCAAGCACTTTTAATAGTGCAACATCCATTTCTGATTGGTTTATGTCGTCCACTAAAGGTTGTAATCCTGTCACTCTAACTCTATCTTTTACTGAATTTGGGAGCTTAGCATACCATTCGATGATTAGTTCACAATCTCCTGCCCTGTCAATATCAATCTCTTTCTCCTGACATGGTATATTAATTAATTTAGTCCTCATAATAATACAAAATTTTCAATTTTAAGATAATTTAAATAAACACCGACCTTCCCAATACAAATAAGAAATTTTATGTTGTATGCATAAAAATAGAAACATGTAAAACCAAACGAGAGGTGTAAGGACTAGGAATGACTTTTAATAATATGTTGGAACAAGTGTTTCTACAGTTAACATGCCTATATAAAATTGGAGCTATATATACTTAAATTTTTTACCTCAAATGAAAGGTGGTCCATTGAATTTAATCTGATAGTGTACACTGACTTCCTTCTCCTTAATTTTTTCTGTCTACAAATGTTAGGTTGTCCTTGGTGTACAATGATGTCTGAGTTGTGGTCGGAACCCCCCCCCCCCCCACCATGAAATCTTTGGTGCCAGAGCTGGAGGAGGAGGAGATGGGGGTCTCCGACTTATATACACGCTTGGAGGCCAGTTTCATCTTCAGCTCATCTGACATGGTCATTCCTCTTTTCATGTTCTGTGTTTTGATAAATTTGATTACCAAATTTAAGCTACATTGAAGTGACAGTTAAAATTTTAATCCAAAATGTGATGAGATAAATGAAGCTAATGGTATAATAAACAGTGCAAATAAATTGGTGATTCGTACATGGGCAAATGTGTATTCACTAATCTAAGACGAATTAAACATATTTTCCAACCCCCACCTCAGGAGTGTAGTAATGCCCCGAATTCTCCGATATGGTTTAGTGGCGATTTAGTTGGCCGGGAGGGCAGTAATTGTTTCATTACGTCATTAAATGAATATATGCATCTTTATGTGAATTATATTATGATATAATGATATATGCATGCATGTGGGTCCACATTTGAAATATTATGCTGTTTTGATAATTTGGCCCATTGAGGGTAAATTTGTGTATTTGGGTGCATGATGTGATTTGTGAATGAGATTCCATTATTATGGAGATATATTCGAGCTATTCGGCACGAGACGGTCATTTTTAGTGGATTATCGGTTTTGTCATAACAGGGTCAATTTTGGGGTAATAGGAATGTTTATTTGATGATAAATTGGGAATATTTGAGATCAGGGTGAACATCTGGAAGTTTTGACTATAATTTCCCTGGGCGTGTTTTCGGGACCCCGAGCATTAGGCTTTATTTGAGGTTACTTAAGCTCGAAGTAGCTGTCAGATAGAACGTACAATAAGAAAACCTCTCGTTCTCCTTCGTTAGTTCATTTGTGCCACCCGAAGCATATTTGAAGAAATCTTGAGTTATAGGCGTCAGAATCAAGTGAGGATCGAGGCATAGTGATCCTAGGAAATATTAGAAGCTTCTTGACCAAAGGATTTGACAGAAAACAACCTAATCGAAGGTAATCTAAGTTTAAAGTTTTGAGTTTTTAGAGTTTCTAAGCTTTGAATTGGACTTTGTGAATTGTTGAGTTTTCGATTCGTTTGAACCTTGGGTTTTGAGGGTTTTGATGCATTGGGAAGCTTGGGAACCTTGTTTTGATGATTGGGGAATGTTTAGGTATGATTTTGGAGGTTTTGAGAAGTTGAAAACGAGTTTGGGAATGGCCCAGGGTTGGGGGTCGCGGCTCTGTTCTTGGGCACCGTGGCCCTAGCTCGAGATTGGGGGAGAGGTTCTGTTTGCGCTGGGCGCCGCAGCCCTTGGGTTGGGTGTCGCGGCACTTGCCTCTGGAATTTCTGGGGGCCGCAGCACAAGGTGCCAGGGCCGCGGCTCAGGTGCAGGGTTGAGCCCATTTGCATGTTTTGACCCCGGGATCATGGTTTTTGGCCTTGGGATCACTCCTACTACCCGGATTAGTGAGGATTGATGTCTCGGAGGCTAAATCTTGGTTTTAGAACCCTTGATTGTCATGTTATTGATGGTATCCTATAATGTGTTGTGATTAGGTAACCGCTAAAGGACTAAAAGCTAAACTGTTCTCAAGGGTAGTTCTTTTGTTCATTCTAGCTCGAATCAGAGGTAAGAAAAATGCACCCCAAATGTGATATGCATGGTTATTCATGAGGCATGTTGGTTGTATAAATGTGGACATGAGTTGATTGTGGAATATTTAGCAAATGTTGCTCACTTGTGCATGGTACTGACTCATTAGTCAGATTTGGGAAAGGTGTTAGTATCAACTGTGAAGCTGTGACTTATTAGTCAGGTTCGGCAGTGGTACTGGGCACTGGTCACATAGTGCTGACTCATTAGTTAGGACGGCCCTAGCGTGCTTCACGCAAGCCAATAAAGATTAGATCTAATCGACTTTCTGCATTGAATGACTCAAAGAGCATTAATGCTGGACCGACCTCAAGTTCGATGAATATTATAAGCGCTTGAAGGCTAGTGGCTTACCTAGCAGCCACTCTTCCATTTGAATTAGTGACTTGCTTGTCAGTCACTCAGTATGGTTTACCAGAACCTCAAGTGATATTCACTCATCTGTTTGGAAGCTATGAGCTCTGTGTGATTATAATGATAATCATTTGATGATGTTTACATATATTGTTATGTTTTCTTGCTGGGCTTTGGCTCATGGGTGCAATGTGGTGCAGGTAAAGGGAAAGAAAAGCTCACCCAGCCTTGAGTGGAGAGCTTAGGTGGTGATGTGTACATATGCGGCCGCTTGACCACCGCGGCCAAGGAGTTCTCAGAGGAACTAGGGGGTTTACCCTATTTTTGCCGCTTAGGTCGGCGGGGTTTGAAATCTTGGAACAGTAATGAACTTTTTGAGTTGTAAATAACTTGTAAATGTTCTTGTGGGCCCATGAACAATTTTATGTATCAATAAAACATATCCTTTCTTTTTTTATTGGTTTTCACCTTAACCTGTTAATAACACTTAGATCACGTTTTCAACCAAAGGACTCAGGCAATGAGTCAAATTTCTGGTTCGCCGTTCACCGTAACTGTTCTGGGGTAACCAGGGCGTTACATGTGACATATGAATTTTACTTGAGGATGCCATCCTTGTGTCCCTCCCTCTGTTTTCCTAAACTTTGTTGCATTAGTTTGGAGAAGATATATGCTTTATATATATATATATTAAAATAACGCAGTGGATGGTTTTGGTCGATTTTTCAGGTCCCTAATTTTCCTCTAGCTACATTTGTAAAAAAAAAAATTCCCTAAGTTTAGTGGATATTAAGTAAATAAATAATGGGTGAAGTAAAAATGGAAAGTGATTTCATTTGAAGAACATACACCTTGGAACGGATTTGAAATTTTTCCTTGCCGACGATTGGATGCGAAGCTAGTCGGTGCATGTGCTTTTGTATTCAACGACCACTGCTCTCCAGAGAACATCAATGTACCCAGCCACCACCGCTGTCGAATCTCTTTGATAGTATAAGTAGTCTACATAAATACTTCGTGAAGGTTGGGAATGGAGTTTTGAGACCAGATTCACAAGAGTTGAGTACAATGTCAAAAAATGTTAACATCCACCATGAATGAAGACAAATCTGTATATTTTATCTTACAAATTAATTGACAACCTACCCAACCCTAACAGGTACACCTGGCCTTCATTAAAATAGGTGTAACGGTCCAAAATAGGCCTAACCATTCAATAATTAATAGGTTATTAACTAACCATTTACACTGATAACCATGTGTAAATTGACATAACTACCCTCATACATTGACATCATTAAATTAACTTAATGAAAACTTCCTTATGGAGAAAAAATTACTATTAAGCATGACAACTAGTTTTAAAAGATAAAATACTATTGTTTATCGTCATTGACTATACATAACATTATTCTTTTGTAAATTTTAAGATGGGATTATTTTGAAATGGTGTGAGAGGAGAAATAATGTGTGTCAACTATGACATTAGTACAAGTATTATAATTTTTTTTTGAAAATAACCTATAAATTAAATAAATCTTACAATATACCGAGGGTGGTCTATGTATTTATTATTTTTTTATGACCACACACTTTTTTATTAACAATTGTTACGAAAATGTTAATTTAGAAATTCACTTATGCAACTGCCCAAATAGGGAAATTTGACTGCATTAAGTTACACTGTATAATAAAATTATACCAACTGGAAAATCCTCACATTTTTATTCTAGTATTATTTGGATTCCCAAAAATGCCCCTATCATAAATTTCCCTCTCTTTTTCTCCCATTGTCTTCTCCCTCTCTATCTCTCACGTTTTCCTGCTCTATCTCTCAAGCTCTTGGACACAAAAAATAAGGGAGCTTAATCTATACAATTTTTCGAGCTTATTTCAGGGGAAGTTGTGAATCCTTTGAAGGCAAGGACTTCATTTTGGATTTCGAATCAAAATTCGTATGGGTAAGTATATATTTGTTATATGTAGTGAGGAAACTTGTTTATCAACATTGCTTTTGCTATTTCGAACAGATTTGTGTATGCCTTGACGTTTCATTGTAATTTTTCACTGTTGGAATGGGTTTTCACTCCTTTCTTTGTTTTTTTTTTCAAGGTTTTTTGTCTACCTCAATAGGACTCGATGGTCCTCGATGGACCTCGATAAACCCCTCATTTGTTTATATCATTTTTCTACCTCGATATACCTCGATAGGACTCGATGGTCCTCGATGGACCTCGATAAACCCTCACATATTTATATTATATGATATGCCTCAATGAGCCTTGATGGACCAACACATAAGGGGGAAATGGCTACCTCGATGGACCTCGATAAAACCATCACATAAGGGGGAAATGGCTACCTCGATGAGCCTCGATGGTCCTCGATTGACCTCGATAAAAACCTCAGACTTTAGGAACAATGGGTACCTCGATGAGGCTCGATGGTCCTCGATGGACTTCGATAGAGGCATAAAACATAATTTATGTAGTGTATGCCTCGATGGGACTCGACTGGACTTGATGGGCCTCGATGGGTTGACCTCGATAGTTTGATAGTTTGACCTCGATATGAATTGATATTTTGTTATTTATGTTGTAGTTTAACTTTTTGACCTTTTTTTTTGTTGGAGATTCGACTGTTTCCATATTTGTTGCATTCAATGGTGTTTGGGAACTCGAAAATAGGGATTGGATTTTCAGGGATGCTGAAAATCAAGTTCTGCCCATGGAGAAGGGTGTGACTTATGACCAACTCCTTGAAATTCTGTACGATGAGCTTGAGGTGGATAAATGTGTGTATGACTTGAAAATGGAGGTCCCGTACACATGCCTATCACAATCTGTCAAACCTACCATTATAAAAATGATAGGCATGTGCGTGCATTCATTGGGTTAGCATCGAAATCTGTAGAGAAGCTAATTCCCCTATGTGTGACATTGATTAAGAAGGGAGGTATAAGAAATGCATTGGCTTCTGCCAGCATTAATAAAGAAGTTCGATTTGAAGAGAACATTTCTCCTCAATGTCATGGTTTCAAAGGAACTCAAGGTGACGTTGGAACATTTGTTCCCAAGACAAATCCAGACGTCATAGTCCATGATGATATCCCGGTTAGAGATCTGCCATATTTGCATGACACGGCGGAGTACGATCCCTATGGCTATGATCCTTATGTCAACGACGATCCTGTTACATTAGCAACAGATCTTGGTGGGCCAGATGTTAGGGCAGATTTGACAACACATAGTTCAAATGTTATGGTAGATGAGGAGCGCAGAATAGAAGATCGGCAAACACCTGGGACCAACAGTAGTCGTCCAAGTCCAAGTAGAATCGATGATAGTTTTTGATGGAGTTCTCCATTGGACTTAGGTGAAGATCGTAGAACATGGAGTGCTCCCATGTTCACCAAAAAGGATATAGAGGCCTCACATCAACATCATTCCTCAACCAGCAAAGCTTCAGGAGAATTGCACCTTGGGAATTTCTTTCAGACCAAGCTTGAATTGAAAACCAAAGCATCCATATTTGCGATGAAGAATAATTTTGAGTTTATGGTGAAGAAATCTGGGACTGATGTGTGGTACATTACCTGCAAGGATCCTGATTGTGGTTGGAGATTGAGGGGTAAGAAAAAAATGCGATTTGAAATGTTCGAGATTACTGTATACAACGAAGTGCACACTTGCTCACAAAAAATTCGAGATAAGGACCACCGTCAAGCATCACCGTGGGTTGTTGGGCACCTAATCAAGAGGAAATTTTCTACAGATGGTACTCGGTACATGGCAGACAACATAAGGGAGGACATGAAGCACCATTTTGGGGTCGAAATGAGCTATGAGAAGGCGTGGAGATGTAGAGAAAAGGCTCTTATGTATGTCAGAGGGACACCTGAGGAATCACACTCCAAGTTACTTGGATAGCTGTGTCAGTTGGAGCATAAGAACGCAGGTACAATTACTGATTTTGTAGCAGAAGATGGTCGTTTCTTGTATTCCTTCCTTTCCCTCGGTGTTTCTAGGCGTGGTTTCCAGTACTGTCATCCTGTAATTTGTGTGGATGGCACATTCTTGAAGAATAAGTATGGTGGCCACATGCTCTGTGTTGTTGCATTGGATGCAAACAACCAATTGTTTCCAATTGTGTTTGCATTGGTGGACAGTGAGAACCATAACTCTTGGACTTATTTCTTCAGAAAATTGAAGGAAGCTATAGGGGACGTTGAGAACCTTGCTTTTGTATCGGACATGCATAAAAGCATTAATCATGATTTGGAGCTTATGTTCCCAGATGCCTGCCACGGTGCATGTTACCATCACATCTGTATGAATGTGGTGGCAAAATTCAAAACTGACCACGTGCAAGACATCATGGGGTGTGCAGCGTACGCATTTCGAAGAACAGAATTTCACAAGTTCTTTGACAAGATTAAGGTAATTGATCCACCCATTGCTCAATATCTAGAGGGAATTGGCTTTGAAAGGTGAAGTAACGCTTATTTTCCTGGTAACTGATACAATATCATGACGAGTAACTATGCAGAATGCTTTAACAATAAAACCAAGGAGGCAAGGAGCTTTCCAGTCGCCACTTTTCTTGAATTCATAAGATTCACTCTTCAATCTTGGTTTGCAGATAGACGTGAAGGAGCTGGAAAAGCAACAACTGTGTTATCACCCGAGATGGAAAAGGATTTGAAGCAAATAGGTGATAAAGCAATTTTCCTGGATCTCCACGTCCTTGGTCATCACGAATTTCTTGTGGTCGATGGTAATGGTGATGGTGAGGTGAACTTGGCAACAAAATCATGCTCTTGTGGCATGTTCCAAACCATTGGGATACCCTGTGTACATTCTTTTGCTGCAGCCAGAAAAAGAAGCATGAACATTTACTCAATGTGTTCCCCTTACTATAGAATCGAGGCATTGAGGGACACTTATATAGATACTATTTACCCTATTGGGAACGAGGATGAATGGGTAATCCCTGATCACATCACAGATACTGTTGCCGGCGTCCCTGTTGAGAAAAGCCCTGTAGGAAGGCCCAGGAAGCAGAAAGTGTGTAGGTGAAAGACAAATTGATATGCTTCACGCATGGAAAAGATCGTCAAGCCACGTAAGTGTAGCAGATGTGGTGGTAGTGGGCACAATAGGAAGTCATGTAAGGCTAGGATTTAAAAATTTGTGTTATGTAATTATTCAATTGATTTTGATACTTTGTGGGTTTCGATCCAAATATATGCATTTATTATTATTTAGCTATCGTGGCAGATTTGGTTTGACCCATTGCGTTTTGTCGAGGCAGACACATTATGTGAATTTAGTAGTTTTTTTTAATAAATTTTTCAAAAAATATTGTTTCATAAAAAATAATATACAAAACTAACTATATGCTATACTAGACAAGATGTGTATCAAGAAAATGTAAGGAGAATCACGGGGACAAATTCTGATAGAATAGGTCGACACACCACTTCGTCCTGAAATGCTGGATGTTCTCATCGATAACGGTATTGAGTGGTAGCCTGGCAACCAAATGCTCAATATGTTTGTGGCAAACATACCACAATCCCCACTGCATATAATCGATTTAGTGTCAATACAAGATAAAAATAACTTTGATATTCAGTTTTCAAAATACACTAATTAAATAGGGGAATACCTTGTCTTAGTCTAAGGACACTCCTTCGGAGGAATACACCAATATGAAAAAGGCTTTGTGTTCTGCTCAGGAGATACCTGGAGGTCCTCATGGTCGTCAAACATGCCAAAACACCATAACAACGAAGGCAACAATAAGCACCAAAGCTTTATCACTTTGTCCAACAGAGTCGGACTAAGCACGCTATGGTTGGAATCATAAATGTTGATGCACTACGTTGGAATGGATACTTCAATGGTGATCCAATGTGCGGCTTTCTCGACGTGCAAAGCAAAATATACTTCACTCATATTTTGCAGCATGATAAAAGTGGCGCCGGCGGCGTAGCATGTGTAAAGTGGCATCAATATGCTGAAAAAACATGAAAATTCGTTAGTACTTCAATATATTTTAAGATTGAATTGAAAACATAAATGTAATTAACATACTGAATCCCAAAGCCAAGTCTGGACTGTGTGCAATTGCAAGAACCATGCCACATCGTGCGTCCCAGTATGGACATGCTGATCTCTCTTGTTGTCGATCTTCCCAATGATCCACTTATGGAAGATCTTCTCCTGCTGCGGGTCACACTTCCTCAAAGGTTCTGTAACTAGCCCCTGTTTATCTTGTCTCATCCTCTTTGTTGGGTCGGTGAAGTCATCAAAACTGGCAACTACAGATGTTTGGGCCTGTGGAGTGGAGGGTTGATCACCGGGCTCATAGTCTGCAGGCAAGATATCAGACTCTGTATCTAATTTTACGTCGGTGGATTGACCTGAGACCACTGAAAGCAGCTATGCCAACTGAGCCATGATCGTAATCTAATTCTGAAGTAAGGTTGCCTGGCCCTCCTTAACCCTCTTGAGCCTCTGCATCAATTGCTCATAATCAGGCTGGGCAATCTGACTAGACGAAGCTGCACAGGCCTGTGAAATGCCCTCCTCAACCCTCGAGACATCCTCGTAAAAAATGGAGGCTTCCTTTGCAACTTTTGCCAGCTTCTCTACCTCATTCTCAGGTACTAGTACATCCTCCGCTACAATCCCAGCCTCCCCCAGAGTTGATTTCAACTCAGGGAATAACCTGGAATCAACTTCTGGGAGGCTGTTGTAGTAGACTACCTCACCGGGATGTGGCTTCATCATGGAAAATATCACTAACTGCATGGTTGAATAACATGTGTCAAGAAAAATTTAATAAAATAAATCATTAATCAATTAACTTGTGACATTTAACAAGATAAAATGGAGCTTACTCGACGCTTGGTGAATATAGGAACCAACTGAGCTGTCGAAATAGTGATATCAGTCTTTGTAGCCCAGCTAAGCATCCTCGGCATCTGGTTCCCACTATTCTCACCAAACTTACTCCCGAGAGATGGCATGGCCTCAAAAGCCCAGTAAAGAAGCGCGAGTGCATAGCCATAGAAACTATACTTCGCCTCCTTCTGTTTTTTGCTTTACCCCTCTTTCTTCTTCTCCTCGTAGTGTTTCAATTGCTTCTTCATGTCCTTCTAAACTCCTCTGCTAACCTTCTGAAATGGAAACTTCCCCCATGGATACTTGAAAAAGTAATCAAGATCCTTAACCATCCTCAAGGAATCTCCCCATATCGTCGTTATATTCTCGGGGGCATTCAGTACCCCCTCTATCAAATAGCACAAACCCAGCTTAAATGCATCTTCTGGGTTTGTCGAGGCCTTCAAAGAATCTTCTAATTGACCAAAACTAACCATCGAATCACCATTAAAATATTCCTGAATGATCCGATCACTTGAAAGATGCTCTTTCAACTCATCTGGGGACGGTGATTTCCCAAAATTTAGCCCGGTAACTAGGGAAAACTCTACAGTACAAAATCTACACAGAGTGTTGCCCATGTAGAACTGACCCTCTTCAAGCTTCTTGCTTTCTACCTTACGCAACATTAGCTGATGCAGTAGAACCCCAGAAAAACTAAACGGCTTCGCCTTAAAGAACTTTCCCAATGGGCATGCCTGTGCCCTTTCAATAAGACCATTCCTCTGAAACTGCTCTATAAAGGTATCCAAGTAAGCACTACCCCTATAAAGTGACACGACCAGGAAAGTGCTTCTCCAACGGCACAATAAGGTCAGGCATCTGAAAAAAAATGTTAAAAAAGTGTTAAAAATGTAAAACAATCTAGTAACTATCGAGGCAGTTACTATCGAGGCCTATCGAGTCCCATCGAGGCAGCTACTATCATGGCCTATCGAGGTAGGTGCTGAAAACCCTAAAGCATGATATCATCGGGTTACTATCGAATTCTATCGAGGTCTACCAAGGCCTATCGAGATAGGTGCTAAAAATCCCAAAGTCCCATATCATCTAGTTCTATCAAAGCCTATCGATCCCTATCAAGGCAAAGGCTACATAAGCCATATTCCCCATATCATAGAGTCCTATGGAGTCTTATCGAGGCCTATCGAGATAGGTGCTAAAAGTCCCAAAGCATGATATCATCTGGTTACTATCGAATCCTATCGAGGCCTATCGAGATAGGTGCTAAGAATCCCAAAGCCCAATATCATCGAGTCTTATCGAGGCCTATCGATTCCTATCGAGTCAAAGGCTACATAAGCCATATGCCCCATATCATCGAGTCCTATCGAGGCCTATCGAGTGAAAGGCTACATAAGCCATATGCCCCATATCATCGAGTCCTATCGAGGCCTATCGATTCCTATCGTGTCAAAGGCTACATAAGCCATATGCCCCATATCATCGAGTCCTATCGAGGCCTATCGATTCCTATCGAGTCAAAGGCTACATAAGCCATATGCCCCATATCATCAAGTCCTATCAAGGCAGGTGCTAAAATCATCCATGTACCCATATCATCGAGTCCTATCGAGGCCTATCGATTCCTATCGAGGCAAAGGCTAAATAAGCATATGGACAATAGCATCGTGTCCTATCGAGTCCTATCAAGGTATATGCTAAAAATTTATATGAGCCTAAAATATCATCTAATCCTATTGAGTCCCATCGAGGCCTATCGAGGCACAGTCAAATCCAGACCCTAACATATACTATCGAGTCCTATCGAATTCTATCGAGGCACATAAAAAATCTCGAAAAAAAAACCCAGATTTCTTCATTCCCCAGCCTCGATCTTTCCTACGAACAAAAATCAACAAAAAAACCAGGCACAGTCAAATATTGCAGATTAAAAACGAAATCCCTCACCTTCCCTTTCTTTGGGGTTGTTTCCTAAAAGTTTGGTCTATTTGCTCGACGTTTTCTCCTTCGCCTTCTCCGATCGTCAACTCCGACAATATCCGAGCCCTTGTTCGTGGTCATGGAAGACAATGCTTGGGTTCTGACGGATTCAATTGGGTTTGATTGTTACAATGTTTGCTTGCTTTGGGACTTTTGGAGAGAATACAGAGAGTCTGTGAGAAAAAATGTTAGGGGTATTTTGGGTAGTAAGGTCATTAGTAGGACCAAAATGAGAGTGGGTATTTTTCAAATACAGTGTCGCATTAAAAGTCAAATTTCCCTTATTTTAGGGTTTGAGTATTTATGCATAATGTTGGTGCATATATAAAAAAAATATCATTCTTTAACATCATTCCAAAATAATGCTAGTATTTGTTTGGTTTCAAAAAATACCCTTATCATTTTTTTAGCCTCCATCCGTCTTCTCTCTCATATCACCTTTTCTGCAATTTTTTTCACAATTTTAGAATAAACTAGTGTTTAAGGGTAAACCGTAAGGAGAATAATCACTCTTCAAGTTACTTATAATGATATAGTAAGATCACTTGTTCCTTTTTACTTAGTTTGGAGGTTAAAATCCCGTTAGTCCACGAGTCAATTTTATTATTGTATGTCTCTCTATTTTGACAGAATATTTGCATTACACAGAGAAAATCCATCCCCTTTTCTATCCAAGGTCTTGGTATTTATAGGAGAATGATCCATGGGTAGGTGTTGGGGTCATCCCGTGATCACTTGATCCCTCACATCATCTCTGTGACACTGATGATTAACATTTACATTTTATATTGAAGTGTGGTCTAATCATTAGGTAAAATGGATCATGGATCGCATGGTCTAAATCAAGCGTGTGATGTCCTGGAATGCATGGGGGTGTTCTACCCAAAACAGTAGTGACAGATGGAGACAAGGCTATTGCTAACACGTTAGAGGAGTTGATGCCAGATGTACCCCGCCAATTGTGTTATTGGCATTTACATAACAAAGTCGTTTTAAAAGTGAAAGATCCATCTTTTACGAGTAGGTTTACCAAATTGGTATTCCGGTACTACACAAAGGACGAGTTTGAAGATTAATGGTACCACTTAGTGAAAGATTTTGGGATACAAGGCACTGAATATGCTGCAAAACTTTATGCAGACAAGGAGAAGTGGGCTGAAACATTTATGAGAGGGAATTTCTTCTGTGGAATGACAACTACTCAACGGAGTGAAGGTATTAATGCGGTGTTGAAGAAAAAAGTGAATCAAAAGTTGAAGTTGTACGAGTTCGTGAGGGCGGTCAATGTAATGCCCCGAATTCTCCGATGTGGTTTAATGGCGGGATTAGTAAGCCGGGAGGGCCATACTTGTTTAATTATGCCCTTAAATGATATTATGCATGTATATGTGAACTATATTATAATATGATGTTAAATGCAGGCATGTGGGTCCACATTTTAATTACAGGGGTGTGATGGTAATTTAGCCTGTTGAGGGTATAATTGTATGATTGTATGCATGTCGATGATATGTGTTGAGACCACATTATAATGTGGGTTGGTTCGAGATATTCGGCATGAGACGATCTTGGAATATTGATTAGCGGTTTAGTCACAACAGGTTTAAGACCGGGGCTTGGGTTGAGTCTCGGGGTGATTTTAATGATTAGAGCGTTACCGGGTATTAAAGGGTAACATGATGTGAATCATTGGTGTTTGAGATTATTGAGAATAGCGGGAATTGGAGAGCGTTAATTATGATTAACGAGATAGGAGGAAAGTACCAAATATGACCTTGGGAGCCTTTAGAAACTATTATTTGACCTAGTGGTAAAATGGACATTTCACCCCTAGGATAGATATATTCAGTGTTTGCTAAAAGAAGATAGTAAAAACAGAGCAAGATTTTGAGTTCTCCCGTACCTTCTTCTCTTCACCTTTCTTTGTGATTTTTTAACCAATCTTGAGGATTCTACCTTGGGAAGCAAGCCCTGGGAGTTTGGGAGTGTGTTCCACCATTGAAGAGCATCATAAGCTGAGCTTTGGGTAAGTTTCTAACCATAGATTTCTCTGGTTTTCCCTGTTTTGGCTTTATTTTGCAGCTGAGATTTCTAGGGTGAATTCTTGGTTTTGTTGGGAGTTTTGGCAAGGGTTCCTATGCTTGTGATGTTTGGGATGTGTTAGGATTGTTTTTGGGTTCATTTGGCATCAAGAATGGGATTTGGAAGCTTGGGAATCAGGTTAGAATCGAAGGAGTTGAAGAAGGTCGGTTCAGGGCAGTGCTGGTCTGGAGGTAGCGCTATAGCGCCCACCCTAGGGTGCTACAGCACTCCTCAGGAGGGTTTTTGGCATGTTGGTGGTTCTGAGTTTAGCACTGGGGTGCTAGGGGTTGAGCGCTGAAGCGCTACCCTGTTCCTTCTAAGTCCCGTTTTGAGTGTTTTTAAGGGTTTTTGACCTGGGGTTTCAATCCTTAAGGCCCGGGATCGAATCTACTCACTTGTGGGCATGTTTCGAGGTCCAGAGAGTGGTGCTTAGGTTAAGACCCTATCTATGTTGATTCTCATTAATGGAGGTTATAATTGGTTGTGATTAGGTAACCGCTAAGGAACTAAAAGATCGATCGTTCTCAGGGGTCGTCCTTATTATACTTCTCTCTCGAACCTGAGGTAAGAAAACTACACCCTGTGTATATATGACACGCGTGTTGGCTATTGAGGCATGTTGATTGATAGATGTGGACATGGATTGCATATTAAATGCTAGTGAATGTTGATTATCTGTATATGTACTGACTAGTCAGGGACACTGACCTAAGTGTCAGAAATGGCATAGCGTCATGAACGTCGGGCCAAATGAAGATTAGATCTAATCGATATCAGTGTTGAATGGCTCTAAGGCATTAACACTATACCGACTCTAAGGTCGATGAATTTATAAGCGCTTGGCTAGTCTGAGACTAGTTATTCAGAGCCAGGGCGTGTGGCCTCGGTGACTGTTTGTCACATGGCTAGGGAACGTTGTTCCAGGGTTATGACTCTATGGTCATGAGGAGGGTTATGTTGGTGACTATTCACCATACACCTATCCTGGTTAAACTTATGAAAGGCTCACTTATCAGTTAAGCCCGAGTGACCCTAACGTCACATGGCTAGAGGGGGACTGTACCCACATTTGTGACTTTTGCAACTGTCACCTATTTGGTTGGACTAATGGTCCTGAATGATTATTACGATCGTTGTTGATATTATATCATGTTTTATTATGCTTTTCTTGCTGGGCCTTGGCTCATGGGTGCTATGTGGTGTAGGTAAAGGGAAAGAAAAGCTCACCCAGCCTTGAAGGGAGAGCTTAGGCGGTGATGTGTACATATGCGGCCGCTTGACCACCACGGCCAAGGCGTTCTCAGAGGAACTAGGGGGTTTACCCTATTTTTGTCGCTTAGGTCGGCGGAGTTGTAAATTTGAAACAGTAATGACTATTTTGTACTGAGAACAACTTGTAAATGTTTTGATTAGCTCTGCAGAGCAGTTTGTAATGAAAAATATCTATCCCTTTTTGTTAGTTTTCTACCTTAACCTGTTAGTCACATTTAGGGCACGTTTTTTAACCAAAGTACTCGGGTAGTGGGTCAAATTTCCGGTTCACCGATCACCGTAACTGTTCTGGGGTGACCAGGGCGTTATAGTCAACATGGCCTTATCTTTAATTAGACAGTGTGAAGCAAAGGATGATTACATTACACTTCACATGTAACACCCTGGATAACCAAGACCGTTGCCCTGTGTGTTTGAAATAGTGCAAGACTTGCTAATCAAGTCATTTGATTAAAAATGTGAATCTAACGATACAAACAGGTTAGGTTTAAAAGATTTTGGTTATAAATGAATAATTTTCATTAAAATATATGTTTGGCACATGGGATCCCAAATCAAGGTTTAAATAACGTAATTACAGAATCTCCCAAAACTTATAAATAACTGTTTACCCAAAAATGGCTATTGATGACGTGGCAAAGATTTCTCGCACGTGGATTGACACGTGACGGAATTGAAGGGCAAAGGTGCTGTTCGGCTATCGACCAGAAGCACACCTCATCGTCAGTGTTAATTTTTGATACGACCAGACTGATCGTGAAGCCTGATTTATTTCCTTCTTAAGTTGTAATCTAATATTAACTGCATTTGAATACTTCTTCATAATTATCCTTGATACGTGATTATTAAGGACAGATAGGACACGTTAGCATGTGTAACCCTCCTTGAGCCTATAAATATGCATGAAATAGCTCAAGGAAGGGACTTTTTGATTCATTAGCTTTTTTGCTTAATATTGAGAGAGAAAGAGCTATAGTGATTGTTCATCGTTCTATTGTAATCCTTCCAAGGTTTGTGAAACTCAAAGAACCCTAGTTCTTTGATCACGACTTTGAAGTTCAATAATAACAATACACTAAGTGGACGTAGGTTATTACCAATCATTGGGGCCGAACCACTATAATTCCTTGGTGTTTTTTCCCTTTCCATTAGATTATCTTTTCAAGTGTCGTTCCATATTTTGTTGTATATTTGACTCCGTGTCGTTGGCCAATTCGAGGGTCAACATTCTGGTGCTTTCATTAAGAGCTTGTGAAAGAATCTAATGGCGAAAACATCCAAGAGGACCGGACAGGTCGCTGGCACTGAATCATCCCAGCCTCCTTACCCAAATGTGGTTGTGGACAAACCACATTTGGAGTTTTATGAGGAGGAGTTAGATTCTGAAACACGGAAGGCAACGCTGGGGGTGTTGCAGGATGAGCTGCCCAATCGGAGGGCCAATCAAGAGAATGCTGCAGAGATAATGGTGTCGCATCAAAGAGAAATAGAATGCCAACGTCAGGAGCTGAGCGAGCGGCATGCTGAGATGGATCGTCGGCAGAGGGATGCCATGGCCACCCTTGAAGAAACCATCCAGCTGGCTAGGAATCAGGCTACGCCAGCCAGATTAGCCACCAAACGGGCTGCCTCAAAGGGGTCCCAATCCTAGCCCTCCGCTCCAGCCGGCAAGCCCTCAAAGGCCAGAGCAGCCGCCTGGGGCTCAGGATGATGTCCCACCTAGGGATCCTGAGCAGAAGCCTCCATCTCAAGCTGGTCAAGGCAATCCCCAGCGCCCGAGGCAGAATAGGGCTGGGCAACCGCCCCGCAGCCCTAGACGCCCAGGGGATGAAGAGCCGAATCTACCGAACAGGGGGCAGCGTCCTTCTGCCAACAGGAGGGACTCCGAGACAGGCTCTATGGTCAGAGGCCCCCCACAGTATAACAATGCCCGGGGACCCGCCGACCAGCGCAGGCCTCCCCCTAACGCTCGAGAAATGCCAGCCCAAGGAGGCAACAAAGCGAATAGCCGGTCACACCATAGTCAGCCACAATTAAGAGATGGCCACGACTACAATGAAGCTGATTTCGACAGAAGAAATGCTGGTCAGAGAAACGAAGAAAAAGGTGGAGGCAGGAACCCCCCACCTAGAGAGGACTGACTAGTGGGCCAAAATGCTGGGGGGCAGCCCAGGCAGTAGAACGTCTTTAGTCGGCTAGGAGCCAGAGAGCAGAGACGAAGAGACGATGATCTGAGGGAGGTACTTAACGACCGCCATGAAAGGCACGATGAGTATGTTCCCCCGACACCAGTGGCCCCAGCAATCCCAGAAGCTGTTCAGGCTCAGATCGATGCCCTAAACCAGGCAGTGCAGCAGCTGGTCGGGGGGCGAACATCCCACACTGAGTACGATCGAAGGAGAGGTACCCCCTTTGTACAGAGGATTGTTGTGGTTGAAACCCCCAGTAAATTCAAGATGCCAACACTGCCAAATTTTGACGGGTATTGAGACCCGGTATCTCACGTTAATAAGTTTGAGATACAAATGGATATACAAAAGGTGTTAGAAGATGCCCGCTGCCGCATCTTCCCTGCAAAACTGTCTGACACCGCCCAGGAGTAGTTCTTCAAGTTAGTTCTATGCGGGTCGCGTGCAAACCACTGAGGCCAACCAGCTAGTCGAGATACGCCAAAAAGATGGAGAGCCCTTAAAGGAGTATGTTCAGCGCTTCATGCAAGCTGCAGCTGGAGCCAAGACTGTGGGCGATGAAGGTAAGATGATGGCCCTAACTGCTGGGGTTAGGCGCCATTCACCCCTCTGGAGCAGCCTTAGAAAGAATGGGGTAAGGAGCACCTAAGAGTTCTTAGATCGAGCTGATCGGTACATCGAGCTCGAAGACGCGATTGCCAACGAAAGGAAATAGCCAACAAAAGACAAAGGACCCAAGGAAGAACCCGCCAAAGCCGCCAATGGGTCAGAAAAACCCAATGGCAACGGGAATGGCAATGGTAGACATGGTGGAAAGCGGGCGAACAATGAACCCTCGACCTCCGAGTGTAAGCGCCCCAAAGGCAATTGGTATGAACCGAGATTCACCAACTACACTGACCTTGTCGAACGCCGAGCTAAGGTCTACTAGGCGACCAGCTCAAACGTGCCTTACAAACGACCCACACCTATAAGGAAAGATATCTCCAAGAGAGATACAACAAAGTTTTGTCATTTTCACAACGACTACGGGCACGACACCAATGAGTGTAACCAGCTGAAGGACGAGATTGAGTTCCTGATAAGGTAGGGGCATTTAAGAAGATATGTGTGAGCCACAGGAGGTTCTCCGTGAGAGGCTCAAGGTGGAAACGAGCAGGCGCCTGCACGCCAATGCTCACCACCTTTACAGCCAGCTCCTGTGGCAGGCACTCTACTCACCATCTGCGGAGGCTCGCATCTTACAGGAGATAGTGGGAAGGCAAGGGAACGATACGCTCGATCCCTATGCCACGACCATGACATCGAGATGATGAGTGTTAAGGATCGAGCACCAAAAAAGGCTCGAACAGAGGAGGAACTGATAACCTTCTTTGATGACGACGCCCAACACGTGCGATTACCACACTCCGATCCGTTGGTCGTGGACGTGCAGATTGCCAACATGATGGTGAAAAGGGTGTTGGTCAATACAGGAAGTTCGGTCAACATCCTATACAAGTCTTCGCTAGAAAGAATGAAGTTTTCCGTGAAGGACCTGGAGCCATGCAACCAAACCATTTATGGTTTCTCCGGAGAAGGGATCGCCCCGACAGAGTCAATTAGACTCCCAATTACGACAGGCACCGCACCTGCTAATAGGACATTACTCACTACTTTTATAGTAGTTGATTGTCCTTTGGCATACAATGCTGTAATTGGGAGACCAATTTTGGTCGACCTACGAGCCGTCTCCTCGATATGGCACCTCGCCATGAAATTCCCAACAGACGCAGGGATAGGGTGCATGTTGGGAAATCAGCGGGAAGCAAAGGAATGCTGCAATGCCTCGATCACCAAGGCAAAGAAGGGTGTATCGAGAGATGCCACCGGAAAGGAGTTACAAATGGCGACTAATGTTCAGGCCCACTCGGGTGATAATGTCACCAAATACGGCGTTGCCCAAAGGAGGATGGGGACTTAGATCCTCGCTTTGGGGATTTTGAAGAAGAAGTGGGACCCATCGAGGACCTTGAAGAGGTCCAACTCGATGAAGAAAATCCGAGCAGAGTTGTGAAAGTTGGTAAAAACTTAGAGACAACGAAAAAACAAGCACTGGTGGAGTTTTTAAGGAGGAACCAGGAGGTTTTTGCCTGGTCGCACAAAGACATGGTCGGGATAGATCCTGCAGTCATCAACCATGTCCTAAACATCGACATGAGTTTTCCACCAGTGCAACAAAAAAGAAGGCTGCTCGACAAAGATAGATCAAGGGCCTTAAAAGAGGAAGTCGAGAAGATGAAGGAGAATGGGTTCATTAGGGTGGCATTTTATCTATCGTGGGTCTCTAATCCCGTACTAGTGCCCAAGCCGAATGGCAAGTGGCGTACGTGCGTGGATTTTACAGACCTAAATAAAGCCTGCCCCAAAGATTGTTTCCCACTCCCAAGAATCGACCAGCTGGTCGATGCCACTGCAGGACATGAGATCCTCTCATTTATGGATGCGTACTCCGGGTATAATCAAATTAGTATGCATCCCCCTGATGAAGATCACACTAGCTTTCGGACTGATATAGGGCTCTACTGTTACAAAGTGATGCCCTTCGGTTTGACAAACGCTGGTGCGACTTACCAGCGACTCGTTAACCACATGTTTAAGGAGCTGATCGGCACAAACATGGAGGTCTACGTCGACGACATGCTGGTCAAGTCGAAGAAAGCAGAAGGGCATGTAAGGGATTTGCATGAGTGCTTCAACGTCTTGAACAAATATCAAACGAAGCTAAATCCCCTTAAATGCTCCTTCAGAGTAGGATCAGGGAAGTTCTTGGGATTTATAGTTTACTCAAGAGGAATTGAACCTGATCGATATGAAATCGCCATCAAAGATTAAAGATGTTCAAAGCTTAACCGGAAGAATTGCTGCTCTTAGCAGATTCAGTTCGAAGTCAACAGATAAGTTCGTCCCATTCTTTATTCTACTTAGGGACAATAAAAAGTTTGAATGGATGGAGGAGTGCGAACAGGCTTTTCAAGCGCTAAAAACACATATGGCGCAACCACCCATCCTGTCAAAGCCAGTCGAAAAAGAAACTTTTTCCATCTACCTGGCGATCACAAAATACGCTGCTAGTGCCATTTTAGTAAGGGAGGAAGAAGGCGTGCAGAAGGCTGTTTACTATGTAAGCAAAAGGCTAATTAGAGCAGAACAACGATACCCGCCCACCGAGAAGCTAGCCTATTGCCTAGTTCTGGCCTCCAGGAAGCTGCGGCCTTACTTTCAAGCTCATCCAATTATGGTCTTGATCGACCAGCCTCTTCGACAAGTCCTGCAAAAACCTGAGGCTGCAGGTAGAACTTGGGCAGTTCGACATTTCTTACTTGCCGCGAGCAGCGATAAAAGGACAAGCCCTGGCTGACTTCATTGCAGAATTCATTGAACTTATGAATGGCGAGCAGATTGAAGAGCCTGACGAGCCTGAATGTCAAAGTCAAGCACCCACGTAGAAATTATTTACAGATGGTTCTTCTAACGAGTGCCACGCTGGGGCAGGAGTGATATTGATAACGCCGGAGGGGCATCGATTTCACTGCGCAATCAAGTTTGACTTCACTGCTTCTAACAATGAGGCCGAGTATGAAGCACTACTCGCTGGATTGCGATTAGCCAGGGACATGAATATAAAAGTGCTTGACATCTACAGTGATTCTCAGTTGGTGGTGAATTAAGTCATGGGAGAGTACCAAGCCCGAGGTTTAAAGATGGTTGCCTACTTGAACAAAACAAAGGATTTGTTAGCATATTTTAATAAGTACACCCTTCAGCAAGTACCTCGCGACCAGAATTCGAACACTGATGCTTTGGCCAAACTAGCAAGTGCAAAAGATGTTGATACTCTGAACATAGTGCCAGTTGAATGACTATCTGTACCAAGCATTCGAGCAGAGGAGACCACTCTGGTGATCCAGATGGCGGATACGTGGATGGCACCATACGTAAAGTATCTGACGCAAGGCATGTTACCAACGGACAGAAACAAAGCCAGGACCCTTCAGCGGCAAGCTGCTAGGTATATCCTGGTCGATGGAATCTTGTACCGAAGGGGATACTCAATGCCACTCCTCAGATGTATTACAAAGGAGAAAGCCAAAGAATTGATAAAAGAGGTGCACGAAGGATTTTGTGTAGACCACGCTGGGGGGTAGAGTTTGTAAAAAAATATCCTAAGGCAAGGATATTTCTGGGCAACGATGAATGAAGACTCGATGGAATTCATGTGGAAGTGTGACAAATGCCAGAGATTCTCTAAAATCCCACGAGCAACCCCTAATGAGCTTAAGCAGATGCAAAGACCATGGCCGTTTGCAGTTTGGGGTATCGACCTAATCGGATCTTTGCCCACAGGAAAAGGCGGTGTCATATATGCTGTGGTTGCCGTCGACTACTTCACCAAGTGGGCTGAAGCTGAACTGCTTGCAACCATAACGACCAAGAAAGTGCTAGATTTCATGATCAAAAACATCATTTGTCGCTATGGATTGCCATGGAAGATCGTCTCGGATAACGGCACCCAGTTTGACAGTGATTTATTCATGGACTTCTGCGAGCGGCATGGTATTATTAAGAGCTTCTCTTCAGTCGCTCATCCCCAAGCAAATGGACAAGTTGAAGCAGTCAACAATACACTGAAGGATACACTGAAGAAAAGACTAGAAGAATCTGAGGGGGCGTGGCCAGAACAATTTCCTGAAGTACTTTGGTCGTACAGAACTTCCCACTGAATAGCAACGGGTCATACTCCGTTCTCTTTGACTTATGGATATGAAGCTATGTTGCTCGTTGAGTTAGATCCACCTTTGCATCGCAGAATAACGTACGACCAAGGCTCAAACAGCCAGCTATTGATGGAATCCCTCGACTTGATCGATGAGAAATGCGAGCAAGTCCAACTCCAAGTAGCTGCGTATCAGCAAAAGGTTGCCCGGTATTTCAACTCTAAAGTGTGAGAAAGAAAGTTCAGCATTGGAGATCTTGTACTCCGAAGAGTTTTTCTAAACACCCGCGACCAAGCTGCTGGAGTACTTGGACCTAATTGGGAAGGGTCGTACTAGATTGAAGAAGTCCTTCACCCCAGGCACCTATAAACTTGCTCGCTTAAATGAAGATCTTGTTCCTCGCTATTGGAATGGAGAACACCTGCGCAAGTATTATCAATAAACAATTCTTCTTAAAGAATTTGCTTGTATTAATTTTACTTTTTACAAGTTTTGAAAAAGGGTTGGTCATTTTATGTGACCGATCGCTTATAAGTGTAAGATCTTATTGATCACTCATACAAACATGTTTCTCCCATTTATTGCGAGAAATATAAGGGACTGTGCGCAACCAGTCATTTCTTGCCAATTATTGTATTTATTACAAGTATTTGCTCATTACGTGTGTTGTTTTGCTGTATTACAATTTCAACTATTTTGCTCTGAGCAACATTGTTCAAACAAGTTTTGGTCAAGGCAAGTGATCAAGGACCTAAAGCTCCTCAATCACTTGGGGGCCATATAAGGTACAAGTAAGAAAAGCATATCATTAAAAGGTATGTAAACACATGAGCAAAATAAGTGAAAGCATGCTAGGGTACTTAGAGTATTTTTTCAAAATTTTGTATTTTGTTAAATCAAACCAAAGTGCTATGCTAAGTTCGGTCATGCGAACAAATATTATAATAAAATAAAAATGTGTTATAATATAAAAAAACGTATTACTTTACACCGCGAGCAGTACTGCTCGGATGTAATTGTCTGATTAAAAGGAAAATAGCTGCCCAAGCAGCAATAAAAAATTAATGTCTTTACATTACGACCTGTAGGTCGTGTACTTGAAAGATTAAAAGAAATAGCAGACTACGACGCTGGAGGATCTTGAGGGGTACCCTGGTCGATGACATTTGTAGTTTCATTGTCCACCCCGTCCATGCTAGTCACCAAGGAGATTTCGGGCGAGGCAGGTACCCTTGCCCTCTCCTTTTCTGCCAGTCGAGCAACGCAGCGGGCTATCTCAGCTTGCCTTGCGCGCTCGGGAAGGTAGCTGAAGTCTGCCCCTTGGTTGTGTTTCTAGAAGTCATAAAAACACTTACTCATGGCATTCTTGTACCTTTCCAAATTGCTGGCATTGGGTTTTTCAAGCTCCTCGATCCAACCCTCCAATGTTGTAGTCTCCTGTCTGCTCGCAGTCAAGTCCTCTTCGAGCTTTTTAGCCACGCGGTAATTGATGTTGTTAGACTCCTTGAAGTTGTCTCTCTGCTCGACAGTCTTATCCAGAGAACTTTGCTTCTTCTTCAACTCCTCAGCTAGTTTGTTCTTCTCTCCGAGCACTGCCTCAAGCTATTCAATGTATTTCGCTTCGGCAGCTTTGAGTTCGTCAGCATGCCGTTGCCCCAAAGATTTGGATTGCTCGGTGACGGCGCCCGAACTTAGCCGGCCGAAAGTAAGGGTTAGAAATGCCTACGATCAGAGCAAAGATTAGACTAACTGTAGAATATAAAGGAAGCTGTCTCCACAGAAAAAGATAACTTACACTGGCAAATTCATTCAAGGTGCGAGTTAGGATCTGGTCGACGTCCATTGTCTTAGTCGCAGCCATCGCCTCTCGGCAGCGATTGTTCTTCACAATTTTTGTGACCCTGTCTTTGGCCAATCTGAAGGCACGACTTGTTATGTCGCCCCCAGTAGAAGCAGCACCAGCCTGCTGAGTCTGATCAGTTGGGGACAGTGGAGATGGTGTTGACCCGGCAGGAGCAGGGGAAGTCTGCTACTCGAGAGGAGAAGAGGGTGGTGTTGCATTGGCTGTGGGTCCATCCTCTGGGAGGCCTGCAGTGCAACACTTCTTAGCCTGAGGTGTTTTACAGCTTTCTCCAGGAAGCCTTTCGCTCACTTTCTTTTTGCTCAAGGGAGCTTCGGGAGCCTCAAGAGCGCTGTATATGTCGAACACGCACTCAGAGTCCATATCTGGAAAAGAAGCAAATATTCGAACAGTGAGATGTTATAAACAATTAAGTATGTTATGTTAGGAAAAGAAACAAAGACAATTGTAAGTGAAATACTCGAGCTATCATTACTGGTCGCTACATTATATACTCTACTAGTCTTACACTCACTCTTTGTCATGAAGAAGGCTGAATCTAAATTTGGAGCGTACTTAAATTTGCCGTCCTCGTCAAATAAGTGACAGGGAATTGGCAAGCTTTCTAAGAGCAAGAGATCAGTACCATTCTCGTCCGAAGATTCGTTGAGGGGCTCGAGAGGTTCGGTGGCCTTCTTTTTCCCTTTTCCCTTTAGGGCGGGGGGAGCAGCAGTCCACGGGGTGGTGGAAGGTTCCCTGATTGTTACTCCAGTGGCCCCCCTCGGAAGGGTTTGTTCAACGTCCAGGTACTGCTCAGGAGCTTCTCCGCCACTAGCACTCCTCGCTGTTGACTCCCTCATGTCCTGATGAGGGGCCAAAAGGCCGACCAGCCTAAGGATAGCCTCTGTGACCAGATGCTTGACGCTTTTCTCCACATCAGTCATACTAGCCAAGAGGACTGATCTTAACTCCATGTCAGGAGTGGGGTCTGGTCGCAGCCATGGGCCTAAAAGGCATTAAAATTCTAAGAAAGTGTAGAGGAAAAATTAAAGAAAGATTAACGATCAGGGGTACAAAGGTGTTACCTCCTTGAGTAAAGGCCAGATTGTTCGCGACCATGTCAGTCGTAAAGAAATACTCCTAGTAGTACCTCACGTTCGATATGTGAGTGGTGTCGGTCAGGAAGGTGCGCCCTGTTTCCTGATGACAAAAATGAAAAAACCCCGTCCCTTCTTGGTTGGGGTTAGACTTGAGGTCGAATAGATAATTAACCCCATGGGGTGTTGGCACAGGCCATTTTTTCTGGCTATAAAGGATATAGAGTGCTGCAAGCATTCTATACCCATTGGGAGTTATTTGGAAAGGGGCGACCCCGAAGTAGTTGGCCACCTCTTGGAAGAACGGATGAAGAGGCAAGGTAGCCCCTGCCTCAATATGGTATCTTGACCAGGCGCTGAAAGCGCCTCCGAGCAAGTTCGCCCGTTGGTCTTGATTGGGTCAAACTAATGTCACCCCCGGGAGTCCATATTTTCTAATGTAGTTGGCGATCATCCTAATCGTCACTCGGCTTTCAGGTACAACATACCATTCAACATCTAGTTGAATGGCATTTCAAGGCTGAGCATGAGTTTGGATATTGGGGTCAAGAATATTTTCTGCTCAACCACTAGTCGAGGGAATTTGAGCCCGAGGAGCAGGCTGATTTGAAGGATTGGGAGTTTTCTTTTTCTGTGCTGAAGTTTTGCTCGAGCCATATTTTGGATGAGGATAGATGGAGTGTTTGAAGTGGCGCGAGAAAAGGGAATTTCAGGTATTAGCGATAACGGTTGCTCCTCGACCTCAAGCAGCTGAGCTAGTAGGTCGTCATCGATGGGTCTTTCTCCTCCCCACGGATCTTGCATAAAAGCTGGGAACAGAGAAAGGGGGAGATAAGACGTAAATCTTAGAAGCTTGTGTTGAAAGTTGGAATAACGTTGCTCGCATATATGACCAGCAGCATTCTAACAGAAACACTAAGTTCTATACGAGCAGTTTGAAAAACAGATTGAAAAGCAGAAGTAAAAAGATTTTTAGGAAAAAGCTTTTTCAACTCCGAAAGGGCAGGAAAAACCCAGTTTTTCACCTAGCTTAAAAATCGAATTTTTACTTCGATTTTACGCCCTAAATCTACAATCTCGACTACCAAACTGGCTCCTAACTCCTATGGAACAATATTTCACTACCCTATCAATCATCTGTCAACATGCAAACAATCCCCATACATTTTCAGCCAAGAACACGAAAGGGTTCAGAGAAGAAAGAGAGCATAAGGCAATTTCGTATGGTAACTCAAAAGACAAGAAAGTTTGTGAAGCTTACTCAGATAAAGATTGAAGTCTGAAGGTGAAAGCTTTTGAACGTCCAAGCGTAGATGCTTGAAAATTTCTGGGCTCTGGAGCATGAGTTCTTCAATGTTCTTCAAGAAGGCAAAAGTAGGTAAAAGGTAAAAATGATAACTTGGGGGTTATTTATAAAGACCAAGGCACATTAAGAGAGGTAATCATGAGTTACTTTTTCTGAGCATGGGGAAGTGAAATGGCTGTCAGACATATTCTTGGGAAACCGAAAAGACCTGATTAGACATGATTGGTCACCTTTTTCGAGAAAGCATGGGCGGTTCTGACAGATTTCGTGTAGTATTTGAAGAGTTGGTTTCCTAAGTTTACTTATTGCTAGTCGCAATAAATAAACTTGGGGGGAAAATGTTTACCCAAAAATGGCTATTGATGATGTGGCAAAGATTTCTCGCACGTGGATTGACACATGGTGGAATTGAAGGGCAAAGGTGTTGTTCGACTATCGACCAGAAGCACACCTCATCGTCCGTGTTAATTTTTTATACGACTAGGCTGATCGTGAAGCCTGATTTATTTCCTTCTTAAGTTGTAATCTAATATTAACTGCATTTGAATACTTCTTCATAATTATCCTTGATACACAATTATTAATGAAAGATAGGACACGTTAGCATGTGTAACCCTCCTTGAGCCTATGAATATGCATGAAATAGCTCAAGGAAGGGACTTTTTGATTCATTAGCTTTTTTGCTTAATATTGAGAGAGAAAGAGCTATAGTGATTGTTCATCGTTCTATTGTAATCCTTCCAAGGTTTGTGAAACTCAAAGAACCCTAGTTCTTTGATCACGACTTTGAAGTTCAATAATAACAATACACTAAGTGGGCATAGGTTGTTACCAATCATTGGGGCCGAACCACTATAATTCCTTGGTGTTTTTTCCCTTTCCATTAGATTATCTTTACAAGTGTCGTTCCATATTTTGTCGTATATTTGACTCCGTGTCATTGGCCAATTTGAGGCTTAACAATAACCAAGCCACTCTAATGGAAAAATACGTGTTTTAGGTTCCCGTCCCTGTACCATCCCTCGACAGTGGCAGCCGAGCAGCTGACAATGTACACCTCACCCCCAGAGCTCTCCAACCCATGGTCAACCTGTCCTACCCTTGCCTTTACCTGCACCACGTAGCACCCGTGAGCCAAGGCCCAGCAAGAAAACATAACATTTAAAACACAATCAATATTAATAACCAACTATCTCACAAGACACAACCAGGTACTCAACATTCACCTATTCAACGATAACAATCAACAAACTAACAGTCTGTCATTCAAACAACCAACATTTCATATTCATCAGAATAGTAATCAAGCAAATCACATGATAATTAGGGCTGACAACTTAGGTCGTACCCTCTGTTTATCTCACTGACTCCTGCTCGCTTAAATCGAGCTTAGTGCATAATAAGTTGTCCTCAGCTACCAGTGGCCGAGCCGCGCCCTGTGTGCAAGAGTAAACCCCAGTGCTCTTAGGCCGCTCGTTTACTATTTATATGGCATGATACCTTCCATTTACAATTCACATGGCATAATACCATCCTCTTAAAGAGCATACAAAACAGGGAACCCTTAGTCCCAATACAAATCCATAACCGGGTGCAGTTTTCTTTCCTTTAATTTCCAAATGCTATGATTACAAGAAATTCCCCTTGAGTGCGATCCGTTTCCCGAGCCCCTAGCTTTTACCGAGTCACAACCAAGATAAGGAATTCCATTAATAATCGAATAAAGGTTTATAGGTAAAGTTCTAGCTTCCGGGTCATCGAATTCCACCAAACACAGTGGTGGAATCGATCTCGAGCACCCTAGGATAGGTTCCCGCGCTTAAAACCTCCATTTAGCAAAAAATTCCCTTTAGGGCCGCGGCCCACCCCCGAAAACAGAGGCTAGGCCTCTCTGATCACAAACATGCGTTGCGGCCCTGCCCTGTGGCGCCGCGGAGCTTCCCTTCAGCAGAGCCTCCTTGGCTCTTCTTTGCTAAGCAGGGCCGCTGTAGAGTCCAAGAACTTTACTTAGCTAGTTAGATAGTAGTATTATAGTATTTATAGTATTATCTTTATGACTGTGGATTTTTGGTTCAGACCGGGAATTATTTGGACACTCATAGTAGTACTTGTAGATTTTCTAAGTTTAACCTATAGTTTAAGAATATTAATTTTAACCTAAGATTTGATTAATATGACTGATATTAAGGATAATATTTATTATACTATAAGGTTTAGATAAGGACCAATGGGATTTTAAGCACATGTTATGAATGGGTGATTAAGGATTAAGTATTTTGAGGATTAAATTTAATAAGGGTAAAGTTTGAATGCTCTAAGGTCAGTCAGCAGCTTTGAATACGTTTAAGGGCTTAGTCAAGGTTGTTTACTCCATTCAAACTTAGCTAAAAATGTGTAATTTCGTGTTTAAATAATCAGCGTGTGCCGATATATCGCAGCTATAGGGGGCGATATATCGCAGCACGTAGATACGGAAAACACGAAACGATGCACGACTGCCTCGGGCATACTGGCCCAGGCGATATATCGCCTACAGGGGGCGATATATTGCCCCTCTCAGCTTATTTTGAAAGTTTTTGAATTCTTTTTCCATTCAGCCATTCAACCTCTTGATAAGTCCAGCACCTTTTTGAACGAGTCTTCAGCCTCTGCTGAACGGTTATTCAAATTATTTTCACCTAAAAAGCCATTATTTTTATTCAAGTGAAATTAAGATCCTTTCATTCCTAAACTCTATAAATAGGACCTAGTACCCAGCCATTATTCATCTTTTACTCTAAGTTCAGAGGCTGCAAGTTGCTAGGTGAGTGTGAGAGTGTAAACACTTGGGTGGGGAAATCATAAGCTTGATCATCATAAGCTTATCAAACACTTGGGAAGTAAGGTTCTATAGTATTTTGGTTCGAGGTTTAGATTGGTCTACAAGTCTTCAAGGTATTTCTACACCTTAGTATTATTTTATTTTAAGTTCTCATTGTCTTCTACTCAGCCTCTAACCTTAATCTTTATTTTGGTTAGGAAATCTAAGAACTTGCACATAAGTTTTTGGTAAGTATGTTTCTCAATGGTTTAGTCCTTCCATTCCTTTCATTTTCTTTTCTTCATTAAACTCACCCTTTCATAATGGTTTTAGGGGTGTTCCAAAGTCCCAGCGCTTTCCTCTTATCCTGGTATTTTGGTAAGGAAAATAGGATAGAAATTCATATGTTATATGTTTTATATGTTATCTTATGTTTCTTATGTTATGATAAGTGTTATGATATGTATGTTTGTAGGCTTGGGCATATGACCCATATGACTAACAAGACCCCAAATAGATTATGGGCATATGACCTGCTTAGCTAGTAGGACCCCACTAATCTCATGGGCATATGACTTGTTTAGTCTATGGGACCCCAAGTAATAATGGCCATTATAGTATGTATATGAAATAAGTGTAATGTTATGTTTTGATGTTTCTTATGAAATTTATGTATATGAACTATGTGTTAGATTTTCCTTGCTGGGCATTGGGGTCATTCCTTTTTGTTTATATGTGCAGGAAAATAGTTATAGTGGCGGTAAGGTTCGTGGATGCTTCAGGAATGTGTGTCGGTGATGAATGGATTCAAGGAGTCGAGAGTTTGATTTTCGAGGATGTAGTCTTGTTTTATGGTTTTACATGTATTTTTCCGCACTTGCTATGTAACTCCTTTTATTTTAAAATATATTTTGTTTTTAAGACAATGGGATCCCATATCCTACTTGATATTTTATGAAAGTAAACTCTTATTTCTACAAGTTTCTAATAAAGTTATGGTATTTTCGCAAATGTAAGTTTTATTAAGGATTAGTATGTTAGTTTTCGTTAATGTTCCAAAAGTCTAGAGTAGTTGGGTCATTACAGCCGCAACACTCTAGAACAGAGCCGCGGCCCAGCCCCTCGTGCCCAGAAAATCCACCAGTTTTTTAGCATCCCAACCTTGCTCAAAACCACCCCAACCCATCCTAATTCCAAAATCCTTTGATCACAAAACTGCCAACATGATTCTAGTAACATAGTCCAGCAAAAACCCAGCTTAGAAACTCATTAAAATCCCATTTTAATTTCTGAAACTCAACAGCTCAAGAACACAAGAAAACCAGTCATAAATGCTCAGAATTCAAAAACTAAATCAAGAATTGGAGCTTACCTTCTCTATTGAACCAATTCTCTAAAGGATTCCTGAGCTAACTTCCAAGTTTCAGCTTCAATTCTACCCTTCAATATCAAAATCCATAAACATCTCAAAACCCAGCAAAAACACATAATTCTAATGATCAAGAGTATGATTCAGTTCTTACCTTTGTTTCTAGCTTGTTTCCCCTAGTTTCCACTGAGTTAAACCTCCAATTCCTCAGCTCAAACTCTGAATTCCCAGCCAAATCCCCTTAGTTTTCAATGTTTCTTTGGGAGAGAAGAAGAGAGAGGAGTAGAAGAAATGGAGAGGGTCGGTTCCTTGAGTTTCTACTGTTTCCTATTTTACTTAGTCTAACTTTAGTTACTTAAGTCAATCCCGAGGCTTGGGGTATCGGAACGTCCCCGAGGGCAAAATGGTAAAATTCCCCAATGTTCCCGCCTAAGCTTCCTAATCTCAAATATATGTCCAATTATTTATTTCCATAACTCGATAACCCAAATAATCATCTAATACCCGAATTACCCATCGATATGCCCCAAGTCAAGTACCGGTTCCCTTTGTGACTTTCCCGCAACTTGCTCCCTAGGATCGCCTCGTGCCGAAAACTGCCAACACATATATATCCACATAATAATGTAGTCTTAATAGTTTATCACAAAATCACATTTATGCCCTAACGGGCCAAAATTACAATTATGCCCCCAGAACCAAACAGGGCTCGCATCCTTATCCAATACTCATAAACATGCATTTCATATAATCATGCATATCACACCATTAATTCACATAACTTCAAATTATGCCCTCCCGGAACACTAATCAAGGCCCTTAAGCCTTATTAGTAATTTTGGGTCGTTATATCACACTAGTCCCGAGCTCGAGAAGACAAATTTTCCACTGATAGAGGATGAATTAACAAATCTTTACACACGGAACATGTTCTACAAGGTACGACACCAGATGTTGAAAGAAGGTAGGTACATGGTGAAAACCCTATCGGAGGAAGAGGATCCAATAATTTTGAAGCTTCACAAGTATGCTGCTGAACAAGTGAAGAGGCATGTATATGTAACACCGAAGCGTGATCTCTTTGTTTGTGAATGCCAATATTTTTTGTCATATGGGATACCATGTCGGCATATATTTGCTTCAATAAAACGCCTACCCATTACTTCAATGCCCTGAGCACTAATACTATCTTGGTGGATGGTTGAGACTAAACAGACTCAAATATTGCCAGTTGGCAATATGGACGCTACCTTAGACAAATGAGAGGTGGAGAGGGCAAGATTTGGTGTAATTAGTAGCCAGTTGGGTGAACTTGCCTATCTTGGATCGAGGAATCAGTCGACATAACATATTGCAAAATGTGAGATTGACAGATTATACAGTAAGCTTAAAGCAGTTGTGGAGATTGAAGAGAAGGAGATTAGCCATAACCTGCCTCTACACAGGGAGTTTCAATTCCCAGTGTTGGATCCATACTTCACAAAAAGTAAGGGTACAACAAAGGTACCTGGCTCGAGAAAAGGTACTCGTCGCTAGTGTAGTGTCTCCCAGAACATTGGACACAACAAGTTTACTTGCCCGATGAAATGGAAGAAGGATCACCCAATGCAGAAGAAGATGCAGTAGTCTTATTTTCACCTCCTTTACTAGGTCCACCCATGACAGGTTCAATAATCTGAAGCTCGTTCATGAGCTGCGTCAGACCATAGTTGAGTTGAGTACGAACGTGCAGACACGGTGCTCGTTCTAGGGATTCCTCAATCATGACGAATTCAGAGTTGTCACCAATCAACTCTATGTTGATATTCTGCTTCCAATTAAGGAAGTTTTCTGCAGTGAGTTTCTCCATCGAAAGTTGAGAAAGGATGGGAGTAGACACAGACACTACTTAACTTAAAACTACAAATTATCAATAAAATAGAAATCAATCACATTTGCTCAATAAAACTTCTATTCACACAAATTTCAAGAAATAGCACAACATATACAAAAATATGTAAGATATGAGAAAAAAATACCAAAAACAAGCATATCTCTATTTCTTTAGGTTTTTAACTAATCTATGATATCCTTGTCCCGGTTGGCGAGAGTCAAAAATAGCACTAGTTAAATAGAGTTGTAAACTCATTTAATAATGGACACCATTATTAACAACCTACTATTCGATCAAAATAGGAAAACAAAATCTCTTATTTTATGAGCTAGACCCACGGTTTCAATAATCATAGATTTAGTCCTAGTAGTCACCGTAGGGGTGAGTCTAGTAGAATTTGACCTATAATTATCTATCTTTCGAAATCTAACCTTGTCAAAATAACTAATGAACACCTTCCGTAGGGGGACGAATCAAAGCGCCTCGAGGCCCCATTAAGCTATTGACTATGTATAAACCAACGGTGGAGATCGAATAAAATTCTTAAAATAAGCTCATTATAAAATTAAAAATAGTATTTTTATTATTTATTTTTAGAAAATTAATGACTATGGTTTTCCCAAAAAAAAAATTTAACTGATTAAAATTTTTAAAACCAAAGTCTTATAATTTCTTATTAATTCTAAAGTGTCACATTGAAACAAATTCAATTAATTTAGAATTAATTTGTTGTTAATCAATATTTAGGTTTAACTAATATAATGAACCAATACAATTAAGTCCAACTCAGGTAAATGGGCCTTAACAATTAGGCTTGTATGGAGGAGGGCTGGGTCCATTATGTCGTTCCCACTACAAAGACCCCCTATCTTCCATACAAAGTCCAAAAGACAGGAATTTAAACCTTCGTTTTATTAATTGTTATTAATTGATTAGGCCCACTATAGTCATGCAAAGCAAATGGGCCTTCACAAGTGGAATCACCCACAAGAGAGGAATTTAAACTTTACATTTTCTAATGGGCCCAAATAAAACCTATCATTTTATGAATATTTTATTTGGCAAAATACCATATATCTAACAAACATATGGGCCACTATATGCATCTAAGCCCAATTGCAAAAATACCACATATAGTGCAAACACACATGTTATAATTGGATGGGCCTAATCATGTTACTATATGAGCAATTCTATGAATTTATGCAAAAATACCACAATTTATTTCATTTGCAAAAATACCACAGTTAATTATCTAGAATTTATCAAAAAAATTCAAATTAATTAAATTTTTACAAAAAATAAGTCAATTTAAATGAAATTTATCAACAATTAACAATAGTTAATTTAAATTTCATTTATCAACAATCAACTTGGTTTTAGGTTAATTTGAAAAAAAAAATATTAATTTAATTTAAATAGGATTTATCAATAATTAACCAAAGTTAATTTAAATCCCATTTATTAAAAAAAATATTTTATTAATTGGCTGAAAAAAAATGATATTTTTCAAAACTTAACCAATTTTAAATTTTAAAATCAATATCTAAACTATTTTATAAAAATATCTTATGTTGTTACAACTATTATCTAATATTTTAACTATTTAAAAATAATAAAATACAAATAGTTATAACAACCCTAAAATATCTCAAATAGTTAAACAAATTCAAATATCCATAAAAATATCTAACTAACAATGTTCAAATTTCAAATAATTTAAATATTAAAAACTATAGAATAAAAGGATATTTATATTTTCAAATAAAGATTTAATAAAAATATCAAGAATTTAAATGAAAATATCTTAAATATCTGATATCATAATTCTAATATTTTAATATATTAAAAGATTTAAAATTAAGTTGTTAATCTATTTTTAAATTTGAATTTGAATATTTGTAGAAAATATCTAATTATTTAAATCTCAACTAACAAAAATATCTTATTTTAAAAAATTTAAATGATAAAACAAAAAAGATATTTTAGGTTTTGATTATAAATAATAAATTTCCACAATTTTAATTTTATTTATTTTTCAAAAATTAAAAAAAAAAATTAATTATGGATGAACAGTATCTTTTTATTGGAAAAAGCTTATACAGGATCTTTATTTATTTTCATGTATATATAATATTAAACAAATTAATACGAGATAGCCTAAAACATGTTTCTAAAATTGAATTCAAGAGAAACAAAGAATAGAATACTTACAGTACACGCAACGGAATTAAAGAGTCATTCCTTCAGTTTCTCTAACTCTTGTATCCTCTCTGTCGCAGAGTATTATCAAGAAACTGAACCGATCTTCTATTTTCTTCACGATCTTCCAATGTATCCTTAGAACCACCTAGACTAGTGTGGGCAATTCTCAACACATGAGATAGATATAGAGAGAAGAAGAGAAAATAACAAAGTGGCTTAGAAAATGACTTGTGTTTAGAGAGAATATAAAACTATCAGAAAATCTGACTTGTGACTTATCTGTCGTCTCTGAAATCTTCTCTCTAAGCACTCCTTTTATAGACTCAATTAGGCCATTTAATTTAATTAAAAAATCAATAAAATAACAGCCATTTTGAAGCCCTAGGTCGAAATTATCATGGGCTATAGGCCCGTGAAATTTCTCATTTGATTATAAGCCCATTGGACTTAAAATCAAGGCCTGTATTATTTTCTATTGATTTAATTAATTAAATAATTATTTAAATCCTTTATCAAATTAATTATTTATAATTTGATCCTTGATTTAAATTTATTTATTAATTTAGATACCAATTTATCTTAATTAATAAATCTGCCATAATTTCTCTTTTCTTCTCAAAATTACACAACTCCGCGAAACTATCCAAAATTGACCTGGTCAACTTTGATAATTCTAATTGATAATTAAATCAATTAATTGAGACTATCTAGATGATTTTATCCAAGGTACAATGGGGACCATGGGCCTATGAAATCAAGCTCCAATAAGTTATCATAAATCTAACAAATAAATTTACTAACTTATTAATTCCTCGTGACTCCACTATAGACTTGGAATTGCACTCTTGAATTTATAGAACGCTCTATAAAAAATATAGATACGCTATTAATTATCCATTGTTACAACCATAATTGTCACTCAATCCTCTATAGACGGTCTACAATGAGAAAGGACTAAAATACCGTTTTACCCCTCATTGTATTTTATCCTTAAAACACTTAGTTCCTTGTAAATGATATTTCAGTAAACTAATTTAATTACTGAAATGAGATCTCTATCATTTATCACCTTGAACCAAACTAAAAGGAAACCATCGTTTCACTTCTTCATTAGAAGCTATAGATGTTCATATCTATGATTAACACTCCCACTCAATTATACTACCGAGTTCCCAAGATGTAAGTATGGGCTAGTCTGTAGGGTAAGCTGGTAACGAACAAGTCAAAGAACTCAAATAATACAATCAGTTAGAATATTAACCACTCAGAATTGAGATTGAATTGACCTATGGTCAACTATATGATATGACTAGAATAGATAATAACAGTATGTTTACTTATCTTATCAACTGTCAATATCGGTCCTGTCCGATGTAACAAATACATCCGATCTTATCTACTTTGCTAATGTTCTGGAAAGAACATAACACTATAATGTGTAAGTAAATCATATCGTAGATTGGCAAGTCAGTGTAAATCCGGTGCACTGACTAATCTTAGGACTAACTTATTTTTGAACATATAATCATATTTATATTCCACTGTGATTACGTCACTATAAATAAGATTAGCTATATGTGATGAGTCTAGTTTTTATGATGTCTTGGTGATGTTTTTAGTAGTCTTTTATTTTGTTTTTCCTTGTTTTAGTGCGGGTTTACGCTTTGTTTGGTTGTTTTTGTGAATATCAGGAAGAATTGAGCATGTGGAAGGAAATGCCAAAGAAAGGGAAGAAATAATCGAGTTTTTCATCATATTTTGATCAAGAATGGTTCTCAATACCATTTGGAAGTGTTGGTGAAATTTTGGGATGAAAACTTGAAGAATTGAAGAATTCCTTAAGAGCCACGGCATGATCAATGTAGGGCCGCGGCTAGGGGGAGAAACAGAAGCATGGTTTTTGAGGACATCTTCGGGCCGCGGCTTGGCTAGGTAGAGCCGCGGCATGGATGGGCATTCTGCCCAGAAGACAATGATGCGGGCCGCGGCATGGTTTCAGAGAGCCGCGGCATTGAAAGGATAGTCTGCCCAGAAATTTTGACACGGGCCGCGGCATAGTGTATGTAGAGCCGCGGCCCGCCTCTCTAAAATCTAAAAATCCTAGGTTTTAAAGGACGAAAAAGAAGAGAGAAGGAGGTACGGACGAAGGGAGGAGTTCTGGTGTTGAAGGCTCAAGCTTAGAGTATTTTTACATGTTTTTCTTCTTGATGTTATCTTTAAATTCTGTTGTGATTAGCACTATGACTATGAACTAATTTTCTGTTTAGGATGTTCAATTGAATCACTTGAATTTCTATTATGACCTAATGCAATTTTAATTTCCTCTTCTCCAATCTTCTTCAATTCCTTATAACCTGTTCTTATAGATTGATTATTGATTGGCCATCTTTAGTCATATATATATATATGTTTTTAAGTCAAAATCTGAGAAGTGAGATTTAATTATGCTGTGGTTATATTGGACATAATTCTAATTTAGAACGAAAGTATCTGAATTAATTGTGTAACTGTTATTAAGTTGTGGAATTTAATGCTACCTTTGTGGTTCAATTTACCATAGAAATATAGGAAATTGTCACCTAGGTTGAGTTTATAATTCATAGAATGATTATAGGCTGCTGTCTCAACTTGTTAATTGAATTAGGTTAAAATAAGAAGAATTCATACTTGGCATTAGGGAATAATAGGAAGGATAGTTGATGAGATTGAATATCCTAATTGTTTCTCAGTGATTGAATTACGAGTTTTTACTATTTGTTATTATTCTATTTAATTGTCGATTATTATTTCTGCACTCTATCGATTCTTTTGCTGTATTTTACAAAAATCAAGAAATTTTAATTCATCAAATAGAACAAGAGATTAATTGACTGGTAATTGATAATTCAGTCCTTGAGGACGATACTTGGTTTTACCATTTTATTACAAGTTTGCGACTGTGTGCACTTGCATAGCAAAAATATCGCAACAATATGCTCGGGATTTAATAGAAGTTTATATTAAACAAATAATCATGAAAATAAAACATGTGAGTAAAGTGATTGACCAAGTCAAAAAATGATTTCTATTCTTTTATTGATAATAAAATGAGATTACAAAAAATTTGGATTTTAATTAGGGCATAAAACCCCAACAAGTCTGACCAGGCACACCCTAGCCCAAGTACTCTCCTCGGGTGCACTTGGCTTGGTCATGACATCTCTCAAGCAGTCCAAACTCTTCACTGATGTATTGGGCTACTGCTAAGCCAGATCACCCCATCATTCCTTGCCACTTGTCATTTTTATTGCCACGTCATCGATCTCCAATTTTTGGGGATAACATTTGCCCCCCAAGTTTATTATACAATTTTCCTCGTATGATAAACTTTTCTTCTAGCAAAATATTCTTGAGATCATTCAAAAGCTCCTATCCGGTTGATAACTTTCACGTAAATTCCCACGACTGAACTTGTCTTGTGATTTCTTCAAACTCTATTTTCTTGATATAATGAAAACATAGGCTCCCTTTTGATTCTCTCTTAATTCTCCCTTTGTTTATTTTGCAAAATCATCATGGTATAGAGACAGGTTGTTGAGTATCCTCGATTTGGTTGTGCTAGGATTATAATTTCGATGATCGAACTCACTTAGAATGCTCCTCGGACTAGTGTCCAACCACGGCTGTATCTCTTCTTTGTACATGCATCCGACCACGACTGCGTCTCTTATTCGGACATGCGTCCGACCACAGCTGGCCATGCATCTCCTCGATCATGTGTCCGACCACATCCTCTCGGACATGCATTCGACCAGACACACTCAACAACATGGCCCGCTCGGACCAACCTATGCCTCACCACGGATACAAGGCATGCACCCTCTTGATCCTTCTCCTTGAGCTAATGTCCGACCACACTTGGATTGCTCCTCGGACCAAAGTCTGACCATGCCTTGGACTACTCCTCAGACCAAAGTCCGACCATGCCTTGGACTGCTCCTCGGACCAAAGTCCGAGCCACATTTTCCTTGGCTCTCCTCGGATCAAGGTCTGAACACACCCTTCCTTAGCTCTCCTCGGATGCAGCACCTTAGGCACCGAATACCATAGGCATTAGACACATCGCTCGGATGTAACTCCTCTTGGTTGGACGTAGCACCTTAGGCACCAAATTTTTGGGCTTAGATCCTTGGACATAGGCGAGATGCTCCTCGGACCAACATGCATCCGATTGGCCATCTCAAGGTATGCTTGGACACCACATTTTTCAAATACTTTAAGCACCCTTAGGCACTCTTAGGCATTTGTTTGGGCACATGGCATAGCCATTTAAGTTCTTCCCTATAAAAAACCACCAAAGCACCTTGTTCGAATCTCCCATAATTACTTTGAGAGATTGATTTCTCTCAATCAATCTTGGTGAAAACTTGACTTCTTCTCTCAAAGACAACTTTTCACTATGTAGCATTTATTTTGCATGCATTTGTTTGATTCACTCCAGGGAAGTTGATCGGTGATACATGCTTAGCCGACCAGGGAAGTTGTATCTACTCTCCTGAGCAAGAAAACTTTGCACCTGATCAGCTAAACTTGTTGCTGTTGGCATTTATACTTTACTTCTCTTTGTTAACTTAAAACATTCTAAGTCTCCTCTAGACTTAAAAAGTTATAAGTTTTTTGTGAATAGTAAAGTCACTCTGGTGTATGCCATATATTTTCGCATGAGTACTTAGTTTTCTAACTTAGAAATTCTAGACATTTCATAAGTCCATGCTAAGTATACTTTCTCACACTCTTATTGCTCTAACATTTTATGAGCATGATGTTTATGGTTACACGAATATCTGCTCCTAACTTGAAATTTTTAAACAAAATTCCAAGTTACTTAAGCTTTGTCAAACAAGTTAGCTTAATAGCCTTTTTGGACTTCAAAAATTTACAATTCAGCCTAAAAACAGATATATTAATTCGTGCTCTTATTGCCTGTATTAAATTATCTACCGGTATATCCCATGTGCCCCCAGGTGATTGAGGGTTGAAAGATCCTTAGTCACTTGCTACCTGACCGAATCTGTTCAAGCAGTTAATTACTCGTGAAACACATAGAATATATGGAAAATATTCTAGCAGTTGAACACTGCCCGATTTTACCGACCAGTTGAACACTGCTCGGATAACTAACACACATGCATATTTGTAGCAAGGATCGACCACGCTGCGCGTAGTCTCTTTTATTACTCGTAAATTAAAAAGGACAAAACATGTCTAATAACGAGTCTTAAACAACCAAAATGGTTGAAAAATAAAATGACTGGTTAGCAAATAACCAGCTCATACACCAAACTTAAATGACAAGTCTAAAAACTCAAAATCAAGCTACCGCTCTAAAAGCGGTATTTAAAAATAATATATCCTTCGATGCTCTATGTGCACGCCACTCCAGTGATTCCTGGTCCTAGCACTCCTGCTCAGCATACTTCTCCTTTTGCTTCGTTGCTCTCCTCAGCCAAGTGTGGACCTCCACATATAGTGTCTAAGGTAAAGTCCACAGGTCCAGGCTGCAAGGGTGGAGATCCTTGTCGCTTGAGACTAGAGTTGCTGCTACCTCCTTCTCCTTGGGGTGTCTCTGCTCGGTACTTCCTCAACTTGCCCGACCGGAGAAGAAATTCTATCTCGTCCTTGAGGTGGTTGCATTCATTCGTGCCATGACCATAATCTTCATGGAAGCGACAAAACTTGTTCATGTCTCTCTTCCTCATCTCTCTCCTGATGGGTGGAGGCTTCTTGTAGGGAACCTCTTCATGACTAGCAAGATATATCTCTACTCGGCTGGTTGAGAGAGTGGTGTAGTTAGTGAATTGAGGCTCATACTTGGTTGGCTTTTCACTTGAACCCAACTTTGCTTTCTTTTCCTCATGGTGGTCAGACCCATTATTTCCACGCTTCTATCCACCATCACTAGGAGAGTCAGTTGGTCTGCCCGGATTGTTTATGCCATTCTCTTCCTTCTCTATTGCATCATCCAATTTCATATATTTGTCCGCCCGGTCAAGAAATTGTTGAAGTGTTGAAATTGGATGGCGATGTATACTGTCCCATAGAGGACTCCGATAAATTATCCCAGCAGATATGGCAACCATCTTCCCCTCGTCTCCTACAGCAGTTGCTCTATTGGCTTCTCTCATGAATCTCTGTATATAGTTCTTTAGAGACTCATCTTTTCCTTGTTTGATATCTGCCAAGTCATTGGCATAAACTGGTGGAGTCTGGGCAGTGCTAAATTGTCTACAAAATTCCTTCCTGAATGCTTCCCAAGAGGTAATGGAGTTTGGCTTAAACCTCCAATACCACTCCTGAGCAGTGTCAGACAATGTGGTGGGGAAGACTCTACACCGATAGTCATCACTTACTCTGAGCAGTTCCATCTGGTCTTCAAACTTCCCAACATGTCTGATGGGATCTGCCTTTTCTATATAAATTGACAGTACCGGTGCTTTGTACTTTGCTGGTGGCTAGGCTGCTCTAATTCGAGCACAAAATGGGCTGCCACTCCGGTGGTCGATCGCATCTATCTCGGAAGGTCGTTTCGACAAACCTTGCACTGCAGCTGCTAGCATATCAAGCTGGGCTTGGATGGCTGGTGCAACTAATGAGGTTCCAAGGTCTTGACCGCCTAGTCGGGCATTACCATCTGGCGCGCCATCGTCAAGTATTTCTACTTGATTGGCAGGGCGGTCCAGATTTTGCCCTTCGACCGGGATGGTCCTCCTCTTGTTGGTGATAACATCCCTTAGATCCTTCTGAGAAGCATGCTCTCCTACCCGATCGAACACCGTACTCTTCGATTTCCCAGAGGGCTTACTACGCGGGACTTCCTCTCTCCTGCTACGCTGCTGGTCGGGGTGCAGTGGAGGCTTCTTGGCGCTCTCTGGGCAGTTTTCTCCTCCTTGTGGGTTGTGGCCCTCCTTTTCCTTTAACTGGTCGGTGGGATGACTATCAGCCTCATCACGACCATGCCCATCTTTGAACTGTGAGGTCCTCTTATCTCGAGGAGCTCTATTTTGCTCTTGCCCAGGTGGAGTCTTCTTACTACCCGATCGATGACTTCCAGATCTTGAAGTTTCTGATCGGTGGCTCCTAGAGGGGGTCCTAGAGTGCTCCCTTTGTGTTGAGGCAGTGTGCGATCAGACTCCATCTTCCTCACCAAGTGGGTTATTACCACCCCTCCTTGATCTATCATTGTTCTTACGACCAGCTTCTGTGGTCCTTGCTCCTGGAGGGGGTCCTCCTCGTGCTGCAGCTTGGGCATTAGCTTGGGCCAGCTGGGTAGCTGCCTCTAAAGCAAGTGCTGCTTCACGATGTCTCCGGTTGACCTCCTCCTGCTGTTGTCTGAGCTCCTCGCTTCTGGCCTCCATATCGCGTCTTTGCTGCTCCAACGGAGCTCTCTGCCTGGCCATCTCTTCAGCAAACGCCTCCTGCCTGGCGTGGAATTGTGCCATCTCCTCCTGGAAGGCCCCCATGGCCTCTTGGAGCTCTTCAACTCCTGGAGTCACGTCCTCGAGCATGACTCTAGGATCATTCTCATGGTCTTGTGGGCTAGGACCTTCTGATCTAGCAGGCTCCTTAGAGGAGCCTACCTTCTTGCAGGCTACATTGGTGTTCTTAGATGCCATTACACTTCAGGGACCATCGGTATTTCTCTTCAGGCTCTCAATGAAAGCACCAAAATGTTGACTGTATTTTTAGCCAACGACGTGAGAACGTCAAATACGACAAACCTTCAAGAGAATTTAAATAACACAGACACTTTAATCAAGAAAAGCAAATAACACACAAGATTTTATAGTGGTTCAGCCCCGTTCAGTCGGTAATAGCCTAATCCACTTAGAGATTTTATTACTTTATCTATACTCAAGATCAAATGAACCGGTGTCAACTGAGTTTCTTTTGTGTAAATTTTCAGGAATACAAAAAGGGTTTCTCTCAAGGAAAACACACTTTCTCTCTCTAGAAACTCAGACCAATTTTCAAATTGCCAAAAAGTCTTTTTTCTGATCCCATTAACCCTCTATTTATAGGCTTGGGACCAGAAACTAATATCCCCTTAGGATCGGGATATTTTATTACTCATATTATATTTATTACATTTAAATTACAAAAAACATTCAAAATGTAACAAAACCCCCAATTTGTGGGAAGAATGAGAGATTCTCGCGCGTGCCAAAACCAGTTCTTGTTGAAGCCGCTTCTGGGAATCTTGACTTAGTCCTCCTCTATCTGGTCGACCCATATCTCCTACTGACCACCCATGCAAGTGCTAGTCGGACACATGCATGCTGGACATATGCAAGTGCTGGTAGGACATGCTTTTGTTGGTCGGACAAGTGCATGGTGGTAGGACATGCTTTTGTTGGTCGGACAAGTGCATGGTGGTAGGAAATGCACTCCTCTCCTCTAACATGGCACTCTCCTCTAGCATTCCATATCTCTCCTCTAACATGGCACTCTCTTCTCCTCGGACCAAGATCTGACCACCACCCTTGGGCTCTCCTCGGACCAAGGTCCGACCACTCCACCTTGGGCTCTCCTCGGATCAAGGTCCGACCACACCTCCTTGAAGTGCTCCTCAGACCAAAGTTTGATCAGGCACACCCTAGCCCAATTACTCTCCTCGGGTGCACTTGGCTTGGTCATGACATCTCTCAAGCAATCCAAACTCTTCACTGATGTATTGGGCTACTGCTAAGCCAGATCACCCCATCATTCCTTGCCACTTGTCATTTTATTGCCACGTCATCGATCTCCAATTTTTGGGGATAACAGGTTCTATGCATACTTGTTATATATACATGGTTGTTTGAATGTTCTATATGCCATAAGATGCAAGTTTCTGATGAATAAATCATTATGGTACTTCCTGCATCTTAACGAAGGTCACAACACATGTTATATCTGAAAATGTATCATATATCTTGTACAATGAAAACAATATTCTCTGTTAGTTATGGGAAGGCTCAATAATTATAATTTTCATAGGCTATGTCTCAGTGTATTGTATAAAATTGGTTTGCTCCTATTTGGTACCTTTAATGGTAGGTAGTATAGTTTCCACCAACATAATAAAAAACATACATTATTTTGAAGACATTAGCTTCATATAGTTGCAGGTGTTATGAGGAAACTCCAACTAGTAATTAAAGTGGGACATGATATATCATGATTTTCATAACAACTAACAACCACCACTGCTATGCAAACAGCCACTGCTATGTTATACCATGATTCTTGTCTTGAGCTTATTATGGAATAGGATAGGGTGGTGTTTACAAATGTTTATTCTTAATTAAAGTGGGACAAATATATGAAGCTCTATAATGGAACAAGCTTAATATGCCATTGTAGTTTTTTTAATTTATTTTATTTGTCTTCAATATATGAAAGTAGGGGTTGGTTCATCATTGTTCATTTTAATAATATCACACTTATCTACAGAGAATTAACATCCCCCCACACAATAAACATCATGTCATTCACATATAGAGAGGGGCAACAAGTTCAACTTAAAAGTATATGACAATAAAGAAATTAACTCAAAAGGATATGCCGAACTCCCATGACAATAGACCCACACCCCCATTAACCATATTTTTCATGACACACCTCACTCACAATTACTAATCATTGGACCTATTTCCCTACACATCGAGCGGAATTCATCTTTGTCCTCGCTGAAGCCATTACTTGATCCCTAACTTTGTTGTGTAGAGATGTCACTAAACCAGCAGTGACATGAGCCCTCTCATCATCTAAGTTATACTTTAACAAAAATTGTGAATTGTGAAAGAAATAAAAAACAAATTTCCATTACTTAATATAAACATTATTCAACTACTAAGAAACCTGATAGATATAAAAATTAATAAAGTACAACATAAAAACTTACACCCTTCGGTTTGAAGTCAGAAGGGTTGTGTTGTGCCATCTAATTTATCACATGAACACCACTGTCATATCCATTTGATTGTTGGACAACTTTATTATTAGTGAAAGCCTTGAAACATGTGAATGACTTCACAGGTCCCTTCCACCGTGATAACTCATCTCGGAGAACTAAATCAAGTTGTTGCAACTACAGTGTGGACAAAACAAGATAACACCAACTATAATGATAGTTCAATACTACACCTTCAGTTTTGAAATAGAAAACCTTCTCCAGTTAATTCACACCCCACCTCAGTTTTACTCCCAACAATAGAAAAAGTTAAAACAACCCCAAAAAATTTAAAAAATCACCACCACTAGAACAAGATATTGTGATAATGATTCTTTGCGCCTTAGCAGCAACGAATCACATATTTCGACAACCCCATTACCTGCATGAACTATAAAGAGAACCCAGTGTTGCATCTCCTCGTTGTGAACTGGTATCTTAATCTGCAAAATAATAAAATATTCAACTAATAAAAAAACCCAAAAAATACAAAAAAATACCACACATAAATATACCTTCCCACATAAATTAAAATCTCCAATAAAGAGTTTATGAGCTGAATGAGATCGACCACTTTGAGGAAAAAAGTTCTGAATACTAATTCCAGTACATTGTCACTCAAAAATATTCAGAATTAATTCGATATCTCTTATATTGGGTTGAATTTTGCTACAGAAACAGTACTCACCGTCATTCTAGTATTCAAATACCATGACGAATGACTCTTTGTTGAAACTTGCTGCTTCCTATGTGTGTTCATCTCACATACTACCTTCAACACCTACGTTCAAAACAAGAAAAAAAACATTGGAAACCTACCCTTACCATCCATGAATATTAGTTTCCTTACCCAAATCTAAATAAAGTGAAGAATTCTAACTAAATAGTCCAACATTATCAATCCATACCTCTCTATTGACCTTCGATTTAGCCAACTGACACGGAGTCAAAATATGAATGATATAGACGAATATGTATAGATAATAACGTAATGACAAAAGTAAAGAAAACACAGTAATTTATAGTGGTTCGGCCCCAGAATCTGGTAATGACCTACGTCCACTTAGAATGATATTGATATGGGAACAAAAGTGTGATCTGAGAGCTTGGGCTCAATGAGTTTCAACACTCCTCCTAAACAATACTAGTTTTCACAGATAATTTCTATATTTCTATGATTTTCGGGCTGCCAAAAGGTCCCTTCCCATGAGCCATCTTCTGCTTTTTATAGGCTCATGGAGGGTTGCCCAATATTGTTACAGATATTATCCCCTGAATCATGGGATATTCAGAAGATTGCATGAAATAAATTCGGGATACATAAGATCTTTCCATAAATGTTGCTTTGCCAGCGGAACCACCGACCAGTCTGGTCGTGGTAAAAACAGGTCTGTCCTGCTTCTGGTGTGTCTCCTGGTCGATACTCTAGCAGACGCTCCAGGTGTCAGGCACGTGTCAAGAGATTATTTGCCACGTCACAAATGCTACTTTATTGGATAACATTTGCCCCCCAAAGTTTATTTACTACGAACAGTAAATAAACTTTGAGCGAACGACCCTTCGGTAACCCCTCCTGACGTGTCAGAGCCCTTCGTGCGTTCTTGAAAAAAGCAAACCACTCCTGTCTAATCAAGGCTTTTCAGTTTCCCAGAAACAATTTTGACGGCCATTACGCTTCCCCATACTTCGAAAATGGAAAACTAATGATCACGCCTTTTGAATACCAAAGACAAACTTATATAAGGTTACTTGAGCCATTTCCTTCCTTTTTACGCACGTCATCTCTTTGTCGAAAAACCCTAAAAACCAGAGCTTTACTCTCTCCGGCGAACCTTCCTTCGCGCTGTAGGATCAGACGGTGGGCTCATTGACTTCCGAAACTCTCATTTCCATCTTCACGACCACTTTCCTTGGTAAGTTACTCTGAAACTCCATGCTTCTAACCTTTCGTGGTGCATGCTTTTAAATGGTGTACTGTTTGAATCTCTTGGTTTCTGGTTTTTTGAACGCCTGTAGATAAGATGTTTTTTGTAGTCAAAGTATGCTTTTGAGTAGGTTTAAAACCCAGGATTAGCACTTTTTAGGACGTAGGATCGAAGTAGCATTTCGATTTTTTAATCCAGTTGGAAATAATTTCTTCCCGTTGTGAGGGGAGTCGAAAAAGCTTTTCAGGAAAACTTTTCACTTTCACCCTTTTGGTCCGCTTTTTAAACTGTTTGCGCAGAGAGACTTAGTTAGAATGCTGTTATATAAAGGCTTAGCTTTTATACTTCGACCAGCGTTACTTTAAGAATCTCCTAGATCCCTCTGACCTCGCCTCCCCATTCTTCTGTTTGCAGATTTTAATGCCAGATTTGTGGGGAGGTGAGAGATCCATCGACGACGACCTCCTTGCCCAACTGCTCGAGGGAGAAGAACAAATATCCGATCGCATCCACCAGATACCCTTCTCACGAGCCTCTTCCAGACCGCACCCTTCTCCTTCTATGGCCCGTTCAAAATCCTCTGGCAAGAAAAGGCCCGAATCTGAAAGTAACCCTTCTCCTTCTGCCCAGCCTGATTCACAGGCGGGGGTTCCCTCGACCAGTGGTCGAGAGAATCTTACTCCTGACCCCAATATCCAAACTAGGGCTCGTCCTCGTCATCGCAATCCGCCTGATGTCGAGTGGTACACTCCTCCAGCCAGTTCGATGACTCCTCGGATGGTCGCGAACTGCTTCAGAAAATACCCCCTAACGGGGGTAACCATTACACGTCCTACTGCAGAGCAGAGGGCTAACCGTCCAGGAGGGGCAAACAGCGCCTGGTCCCGGTATCACATTGAAGCGGGGGCTTATCTCCCTCTACATCCTTTCTTTGTGGGGGTGGCCAATTATTTCGGCGTCGCTCCCTTTCAAATAACCCCTAATGGATATAGGATGTTGGCTGCACTCTATGTCCTGTACAAACTTAACAAGTGGCCAGAACCTTCACCTCATGAGGTTAATTACCTCTTTGACCTTAAGTCCAATCCTCAACACAACGGGACGGGCTTTTTTCACTTCTGCCATCAGGAAACTGCCCGGACGTTTTTGAGTGGCACCACCCACATATCAAACGTGGGACATTACAACAAGGAGTACTTCTTTACTCCGGATATATCCAGCAACAACTTGGCTTTCGCGAGAGGAGGTACAATTTTGTCTTTGCCTTGGTCGATACTTTATCATAGAGTATTTCCTTTCGTCATTTCTCAAACTTGACTTGCTTTTCCGGCCCCTGGTTGCGCCCGACCCCAACACCAGATATGGTGTCAAGGTCTGACATTCTGGCCAAGATGTCTGCCGCTACCAAATGTGTCAAGACCTTGACACAAGAAAAGAATTTGAGGTCGTCTGGCCTTCTGGCTCCTCGCCATGACAATAGAGGGTCCGAAACGGACGAACCCACTACTGGGGGGGTTCCCGAGCAGCAATTTCCTGTGCCCTCTCCAAGGAGGAGGCCAACAGGAGTTACGATCAGGGAACCCACGGGCAGCCCTTCTGCAGAAAGGCCTTCTGCTCCCCAAGGCAAGGGGAAAGAAAAGGCCAAAGAACCAGTTGTTGACTTGGAAGAGTCTTCTGATGACAATGGTAACGTTATTTCACTTTTAAATGGTCTGCCAATCCCCTGTCACATGTTTGACGGGGATGGCAACTTTACATATGCTCCAAATCTAGGGCCAAACTTCTTCATGCCAGAAAATGAGTATATGATTAATAGAGTCAATAGTATAGCGACCAGTAGTTGTAGCTCGGGTATTCACTTTATTATCTTCTTTCTGTTGTATTACTTTTCTCCACCTTTTTCTTCCCTTATTAACCTCTTGTGTTTATTTTCATGCAGATATGTCGACTCCCAATATCTTTGACATGTACCAGGCCGAAGAGGAAGAGGAAGTCCCTCAACTTCAACGGAGGTCAAAGAAACGAACTGGTGAAACCAGTCGAGGCCCTTCAGCCAAGAAGAGTCGACCAGAAGACCCTCCTCAGGGTACTCCAACCGGGCAAAGTCCTGCGCCAACTGGGCGAACTCCTACCCCTCCTCCAGCTCCTTCTGAACAGCAAAACACCCCTGCTCGGTCCAATCCTCCACCTGCGCCTGCTAGGGAGCATCTTTCTCGCGAAGAGGCTCATGAGGCCAGGCTCGTGAGCCATACCATTCGATCCGCTAAGGATCGAATTGAACGGATTGGCAGAGGTGAGCGTGTTGGGGCTGCCATGATCCAAGCTGTAGAGCTACCAGTCGATCAGATCCTGAACAGGACTCTGAACGAGATCTCCAGCGTAAGTATTTCTTTGTTTATCGAGTCTTTGTTTTTTCAGTTCTCGTGATGAGTCTTGACTTCTTTTTCTTTCGTTTACAGGCCTTACTTTCTGCCATTACTGCTCGTACCCGAGCCCAGGCCTACTTTGAGCAGATTGAGGCTAAAGTTCTCGAGAAACATCAGGTGAAGGCGGCTGAGGAGCTTTCAGCTGCTGAAGCCAAACATGCTAAGGAGTTGGGGACGGTGGTCAAAGAGCGGGATGCAGCGGTGACCAAACTGTCTGCGGCTGAAGCTGCTAAAGATGCAGCAGTTAAGCTGAGGGAAGAGTACCGGTCGTACAATAAAACTCATCTCCACGAGATCAAGCATCTGGAGGGGGTAGTCAAGTCTAAGGACGAGACTATTGCCACTCTCGAGGGCAAGGTGCAGCAGTCGGAGCTTGACAACTCCAAGAATCTGGAAAAGTATAAGAGGGTGACACTCCGATGTTTCTATAACTTTTGGAAACATAATCAGGGTGCTGACTTTAGCTACCTTTTAGAGGAGGTCAGAGTTGCGGAGTTGGCTCGGTGTGCTGCTCAACTGGCTGAAGAGGAGGCGAGAGCTGCGACTCCTGCAACCCCAAGCGTCGTTGGTTTGGACGAAGAAACCATCGAGGAAGAGACTGACCAGGTTGTTGCCCAGGATCCTTCTGCCCCCCATGCCTCTTAATTTATTTAGCTGTTCTTCTTTCTTTTTAAACACGCGACCCACGGGTCGCAATGTAAAGACAATAATTTCTTTTTAAACTTTGCTGCACGGGCAGTAAATCTTTTTGTTTGAACAATTACATCCAAGCAGCAATGCTTGCGGTGTAAAAGCTTAACTCTTGGTGTTATAATATTTTTACTTATTATAACGTTTGTCCGTATGACCGAACTTAGCATAGTACTTTGGCATCATATATTTTGAAAAAATACTCTAAGTACTTGAAGCATGCTTTCACTCATTTTGTTCATGTGTTTACATACCTTGAGAGTATGCTTTGCTATCGATGTGCCTTATATGCCCCCCAAGTGATCGAGGAGCTCTTAGGTCCTTGGTCACTTGCCTTGACCATGGCCTGTTCGAACATTACTGTTCGAGCGGAAAAATGATACTTGTAATACAGCAAAACAACACACGTAAAGAACAAATACTTGTAAATGTAAATTCACAAAGTTTGGCAAGAACGACTGGCTGAGCACATTCCCTTATAATTTCGTATTAAAAATGGACTAATCATGTCTTTACGAATGATTCTGAAACAGAATCTTACATATACGAGCAGTTAGCCATACACCGTGGCTAACCCTCTTTGCAAAACTTGTAAAAATTAATGGGAAAATTTGAACAAGCCAGTCCTTTAAGAAGGGCTGTTTATTGATAATACTTGCGCAGGTGTTCTCCATTCCAGTAACGTGGAACGAGATCTCCGTTTAAGCGTGCAAGTTTGTAGGTGCCTGGGTGAAGGACTTCTTCAATCTGGTAAGGTCCTTCCCAGTTAGGTCCGAGCACGCCGGCAGTGGGGTCGCGGGTATTCAAGAAGACTCGTCGTAACACCAAGTCTCCGACGTTGAATCTTCTTTCTTTAACTTTGGAGTTAAAGTACCGGGCGACTTTTTGTTGATAAGCAGCAACTCGGAGTTGAGACTTTTCTCGTATCTCATCAATTGAGTCTAAGGACTCCAGTATTAGCTGGCTGTTTTTCTCTTGATCATACGTTAAACGCCGATGTGAGGGGGGATCTATCTCGACGGGTATCATGGCCTCATACCCATAGGCTAAGGAAAATGGGGTATGCCCTGTGGCTGTTCGATGAGATGTTCTATATGACCAGAGGACTTCCGGTAGTTGTTCTGGCCATGCTCCTTTCGCTTCTTCAAGTCTTTTCTTCAGGGTGTCCTTGAGGGTTTTGTTTACAGCTTCGACTTGCCCATTCGCTTGGGGGTGTGCGACTGAAGAAAAGCTCTTGATTACCCCATGCCTTTCGCAGAAATCGGTGAACAGGTCGCTGTCAAATTGGGTTCCGTTGTCTGAAACTATCTTTCTGGGCAAACCATACCGGCACACAATGTTCTTGATGACAAAGTCGAGAACTTTCTTGGTCGTTATGGTTGCGAGTGGTTCAGCTTCGACCCATTTTGTAAAGTAATCGACCGCCACAACTGCGTACTTTACTCCTCCTTTTCCTGTCGGTAGTGATCCTATTAAATCTATTCCCCATATTGCGAAAGGCCACGGGCTTTGCATCTGCTTTAGCTCGTTTGGAGCTGCTCGTGGGATTTTGGAGAACCTCTGACATTTATCACACCTTCGTACGTACTCCATTGAATCCTCGTTCATCGTTGGCCAAAAATAGCCCTGTCGAAGAATTTTTTTCGCCAAACTCTGCCCCCCAGCGTGATCTCCGCAGAAGCCTTCATGCACCTCTTTCATGAGTTCCTTAGCTTTTTCTGATGTAATGCACCTGAGCAGTGGCATTGAATATCCTCTTCGGTACATAACACCGTCGAGCAGTATGTACCTAGCAGCTTGTCTTTGTAGAGTTCTGGCTTTGTTTCTATCTACTGGCAATGTCCCATTTGTCAGATACTCCAGGTAAGGTGCCATCCATGTATCTTCTACTCGAATTTCCATGCTGGCTTCGGCTGCATCAATGCTTGGTTCACTTAATCTCTCTACTGGGACTATGTTCAAGGTGTCAGCATCTTTGGCACTTGCAAGTTTGGCCAAGGCGTCTGCATTCGAATTTTGGTCTCGCGGAATTTGCTGGAGGGTGTATTTTGTAAACTGTGCTAGCAAATCTTTTGTTTTATTAAGGTAGGCCATCATTTTTAACCCTCGCGCTTGATATTCTCCCAGGACTTGATTCACGACCAGCTGAGAGTCGCTGAAAATATCGAGCGCTTTTATGTTCATCTCCCTGGCCATTTTCAGTCCAGCGAGGAGTGCTTCGTATTCCGCTTCATTGTTTGACGCTGCGAAATCAAACCTGATTGCGCAGTGAAATCGATGCCCTTCGGGCGTTATCAATATCACTCCCGCTCCAGCGTGAGATTCATTAGATGATCCATCTGTGAATAGTTTCCACGAAGGAGTCTTGTCTTGAGGCATGGGCGCCTCAGGTTTCTCGCACAAGGCTTGTCCTTTTATTGCTGCTCGCGGTGAATAAGTCACGTCGAACTGTCCCAATTCGACCGCCCATTTTAACAGTCGTCCAGCCGCCTCAGGTTTTTGGAGGACCTGCCGAAGGGGCTGATCGGTCAAAACCGTGATAGGATGGGCTTGGAAGTACGGTCGCAACTTTCGGGAAGCTAGAATTAGGCAATACGCTAATCTTTCGATCGGTGGGTATTTTAATTCTGCACCGATCAGCCTTTTGCTGACGTAGTAAACAGCTTTCTGCACGCCTTCTTCTTCCCGTATCAGTACCGCACTAGCAGCAACTTCGGTAATCGCCAGATAAATATACAAAGTCTCTCCTTCCATTGGTTTTGATAGGACAGGAGGTTGCGACATATGAGCCTTTACTGTCTGGAATGCTTGCTCGCAGTCTTCCGTCCACTCAAACTTTTTATTTCTCCTAAGTAGATTGAAGAATGGAACGCACTTGTCAGTTGATTTTGAGATGAATCTACTAAGGGCAGCTATCCTTCCGTCAGGCTTTGGACATCCTTGATCTTTTCTGGCGACTTCATATCGATCAGGGCTTTTATCTTGTCGGGGTTGGCCTCGATTCCCCTTGAATTCACTATAAATCCCAAAAACTTTCCTGACCGGACTCCGAAGGAACATTTGAGGGGATTCAACTTCATATGGTACTTATTTAACACATCAAAGCACCTTTGCAAATCCTTCACATGTCCTTCAGCCTTCTTGGACTTTACCAGCATGTCATCCACGTATACTTCCATGCTTACTCCGATCAGCTCCTTGAACATGTGGTTGACCAATCGTTGGTAAGTTGCACCTGCGTTCTTCAGTCCAAAGGGCATTACTTTGTAACAATATAAGCCCGTATCGGTCCGAAAGCTGATATGATCCTCATCAGAGGGATGCATGCTGATCTGATTGTAGCCTGAATACGCATCCATGAACGAAAGGGTCTCATGCCCAGCGGTTGCATCGACTAGCTGGTTGATCCTCGGGAGTGGGAAGCAGTCTTTTGGGCAGGCCTTATTGAGGTCTGTAAAATCCACACAGGTCCGCCATTTGCCGTTAGGCTTGGGGACCAACACCGGATTGGAGACCCATGATGGATAAAACGCCACCCTGATGAACCCATTTTCTTTAAGTCTTTCGACTTCTTCTTTCAAGGCTCTTGATCTGTCTTTATCGAGCAGCCTTCTTTTTTGTTGCACCGGTGGAAAGACTTTGTTTATGCTCAGGACATGGCTGATCACCGCAGGGTCTATTCCGACCATGTCTTTATGTGACCAGGCGAAAACTCCCTGGTTCTCTTGCAAGAATTCCACCAGCGCCTGTTTCGCGGTAGGTTCTAAATTCTTCCCAATCCTTACGATTCGAGTCGGGTCTTTTTCATCGAGATGGACCTCCTCCAGGTCCTCGACGGGTCCAACATTTTCTTCAAAATCCCCAAAGCGAGGATCCAAATCTATATCCTCGCCTTGGGCAACACCCTATTTGGTGACTTTTCCACCTGATTGGGTTTGTCTGTCTTCCGTCATCTGTAATCGTTCTGGAGTAGCGCTCCTCGATGCTCCACTTTTTTCCTTTATGATCGAGGCGTTATAGCACTCCCTGGCTTCCCTTTGGTTTCCCAAAACGCATCCTACCCCTGCGTCCGTTGGGAATTTCATGGCTAGATGCCACATGGAGATGATGGCCCTCAGTTCAACCAGTATGGGTCTTCCAATAACGGCGTTATACGCTGAAGGACAATCGACCACTACAAAAGTGGCGAGTAATGTCCTTGAAGCAGGCACTGTACCCATTGTCACTGGGAGTTTGATCATTCCGGCTGGAGCGAGTCCTTCTCCAGAGAAGCCGTATATGGTTTGATTGCAGGGCTCCAAGTCCTTCACGGACAGCTTCATGCGTTCCAACGTTGATTTATAGAGGATGTTCACTGAACTTCCTGTATCGACCAGTATTCTTTTTACCATCATATTGGCCATTTGGATATCCACGACCAGCGGATCGGAATGTGGGAACCGGACGTGTTGGGCATCGCCCTCAGAGAAGGTTATCCCGCACTCCTCTGAGCGGGCCTTTTTCGGCGCTCGGTCCTCCATAGTCATCATCTCGATGTCCTGGTCGTGGCGCAGAGTTCGAGCGATCCGCTATTTCCAGCGAGGTGTGGGCCTCCACAGATGGTTAAAAGTGTTCCGGCTACGGGGGCAGGCTGTAATGGTGGCGAGCGTTGGCGTGTGGACGTCTGCTCGTTGCCACTTGGAGCTTCTCGTTGGGAAGTTCCCGAGGCTCGTACGTACCTTCTCAAGTGTCCTTGTCTAATGAGGAACTCGATTTCATCTTTTAGCTGGTTGCATTCATTAGTGTCATGTCCATAGTCGTTATGATAACGACAGAATTTGGTAGTGTCTCTTTTCGAAATGTCTTTTCGAATGGGCCCAGGCTTCTTGTATGGCACACTAGAGCTTGTGGCCTGGTATACCTCTCCTCGAGACTCAACGAGGGCAATGTAGTTAGTGAACCTAGGTTCATAACGATTACCCTTGGCTCGTTTATTGTCGGAGGTGGAAGGCTCATTGTGTTGCCGTTTCCCACCATTCTTGCCATTACCGTTGCCGTTTCCGTTGCCCTTGCCGTTGCCATTTGGTTTGGTGCCATTGGCGGCTTTGGCGGGTTCGGCAGCCTTCTTGCCCTTGTTCGAGGATTTTCCATCATCGGCAATGGCTTCTTCGAGTTTGATATACCGATCAGCTCGGTCTAAGAATTCCTGGGTGGTTCTGACCCCATCCTTACGAAGACTTTTCCATAGGGGCGAACGGCGTCTCACTCCCGCGGTTATAGCCATCATTTTTCGTTCGTCCCCGACTGTCTTTGCTCCAGCTGCCGCTCGCATAAAGCACTGGATGTAATCTTTTAGTGATTCTTCATCTTGCTGGCGGATCTCAACCAGTTGGTTTGCTTCGGTCGGGTGGACACGACCTGCGTAGAACTGTCCGTAGAACTCCCTCACGAACATTTCCCAGGAAACTATGCTTGCAGGTGGGAACTTAAAGAACCATTCCTGCGCGGCTTCAGAAAGTGTTGCAGGAAAGATCCTGCACCGAGCGTCTTCGGACACCTTCTGAATGTCCATCTGGATTTCAAACTTATTCACATGCGAGACGGGATCTCCGTATCCATCAAAGTTCGGGAGCGTGGGCATCTTGAACTTGCTGGGAGTCTCTGCGTTGGCTATTCTTTGGATAAATGGAGTGCCTTTTCTTCTATCGTGGTCAATATAAGAGGTTCTTCCTCCGACCAATTGTTGCACAGCCTGATTTAGTGCGTCTATCTGGGCTTGCAAGGCAGTAGGAATAGCTACGGTCTCTGCTGCTGGGGGGATGTTCTCACCATGCTTCTCTCGTCGATCATTGAGTATGTCTCTTAGATCTTCCTCTCTTCTCCGTTGCTCGCTACCTCCGAGCCGGTTGAAGACATTATTTTGCCGGGGTTGCCCCCCAGCATCTTGTCTATTTGGCTGATCATCGTGAGGTATTTGGCTCCTGCTCTTACCTTTATTTCCGTTCCTCCCATCAGCATTGTTCTTGCCTGAGTCAGCCTCGTTGTAGCCGTGGCCATCTTTGAACTTTGACTGGCTATGGTAAGACTGGTTGTTCCCTCTATTCCCGTCTCTGGCAGAAACACCCCGAGCGTTAGGGGGTGGCCTGCGCTGGTCGCGATGTCCCCGTGCATTATCATGCTGTTGGGATCCACGGATCGCAGAGCCTAACTCCGAGTCTCTCCTGTTACCAGGAGGGTAGTGACCCCTGTTCGCTTGGTGTGGCCCATCATTCTCGCGGCGTCTAGGACTACGAGGCTGTCGCTCGGCCCTATTCTGCCTTTGCTGCGGGGGATTACCTCGAGCAGCGTGGGATGGTGGATCTGCCTCGGGGTCCAGTGGGACGTCGTCATGGGGCATCTGGGGCTGTTCAGGCCTTTGCGGACTTGAAGGATGGACCGGTGGGCTAGGATTGGGACCTCCCTGGGGTGGCCCAGTTTCAGGTTGATTAGGCTGCGAGGCAGGCGCGGCCTGATTTCTGGCCAACAGCAAGGCCGCTTCAAGGGCTGCAATGGCCTCAGTCTGGCGGCGATCCACCTCCTCTTGTCTCTCGCTTAACTCTGCCCTCTGACGATCAAGTTCCTGCTGCTGCCTTGCCATAGCTTCTGCGGCAGTCTCTTGATTGGCTCTCAGACTAGCCAGCTCTTCCTGCAACGTGCCCAAGGTGCTCCTCAAAGTCGCATCGTCCATTTCCTCCTCTTCAAAATCTAGTTGCGGTTCATCTTCCGCCATGCTTGCAGGGGGAGGAGGAGGTGGCGGATTCGATGGTGCAGCGGCGGCGGTTTGAGCAGCTTTCTTCCCTGCTTTCGCCATTAGTTTTATCAACAATGATGAGTCGCCCTCTCAATGAAAGCACCAGAATGTTGACCCTCGATTTAGCCAACTGACACGGAGTCAAAATATGAATGATATAGAAGAATATGTATAGATAATAATGTAATGACAAAAGTAAAGAAAACACAGTAATTTATAGTGGTTCGGCCCCAGAATCTGGTAATGACCTACGTCCACTTAGAATGATATTGATATGGGAACAAAAGTGTGATCAGAGAGCTTGGGCTCAATGAGTTTCAACACTCCTCCTAAACAATACTAGTTTTCACAGATAATTTCTATATTTCTATGATTTTTGGGCTGCCAAAAGGTCCCTTCCAATGAGCCATCTTCTGCTTTTTATAGGCTCATGGAGGGTTGCCCAATATTGTTACAGATATTATCCCCTGAATCATGGGATATTCAGAAGATTGCATGAAATAAATTCGGGATACATAAGATCTTTCCATAAATGTTGCTTTGCCAGCGGAACCACCGACCAGTCTGGTCGTGGTAAAAACAGGTCTGTCCTGCTTCTGGTGTGTCTCCTGGTCGATACTCTAGCAGACGCTCCAGGTGTCAGGCACGTGTCAAGAGATTATTCGCCACGTCACAAATGCTAATTTATTGGATAACACTCTCCATTAATAAAAACACCAGGACACAATGTTCGAACCAAACCACGCGTGAGATGATTAAACTTCGTGTCTACCAGTGTCTCACTGTGCCACAAATATAAAACAAATTTATAACAATATTGGGAATGCAAAGAAAATTTGTATTGTTAATTAGTGGAAAAAATATACTTACTCCGAATTCAAACTATCATCAAATATGTATTCTATTAATTTTCCTATATCATCGTCCATTATGGGGGTGCAGATTTTAAAGGGCCCTATGCTTTGGCTCTGCCCAAATGTAACATTAGAAACATAAACTCCACGTGGAGTTGTCTGTGATTTAGTCTTCACCTGATTAAATAACCTATTAAATTATAAAACAAGGTACAATAACAAATAAATAGAAAACGTACTCAATTACACATTTACTATTTTTTTCCTCCGATCAACAGACCCACCAATGCTACTAGACACTGACTGGCTTCCTACTTTTACATCCGACAACTTTGAAGATTTTTTATTAATCGTACAAACTCTAGGCTTCTACAATCTCAAAATTAACAACCAATTAGGTTCAACAAGTAAATTAAAAAAACCAAAAATACAAACAAAAAAATAATAATAAACTTTTAACCTACCAAAAGATACAATTACTTACTTTAATCGACATCTCACACTGCAATAATTTTCTCCAAATTGGGATGAAATCCTGAAAACCGTATCATCAAAGTTCTCAAAGTTTCCCCCCAAACATTTATCCTCTCAGTTACCAACACATTTCTTCCTTTTGCATTCTATATTAGTTGAGCTATCATCTAACCCCCGAATATCTCCTACAGACTTCTTCAACTCACCGTTACTTAAGTCTTCCACTTTGTTATCAACCCCACTACATTAACGACGCCATCTTTCTGTCTATCAAAATCAGTTGCTTTGTCTTTACCTAAAGGATTTACAAAAGCAACATCTTCCTTCCTCCTAATTAATTTTTCAACCATTTTACGCTCAAAAAATTTCGCCTCACTATGTCTATGTTTCCCATGTTTAGTTATTGCACATAATTCATCTTTAATTACTCTCAAATCATCTTTCAACCCAACATAATCATTATGCAGCCTCTGTATTGATTCCATTATAGAATTCAACAATAAAACTTCCATCCTAAATCACCAAATCACCCGTAACATAAAATGGGGAAATATACTAACAAACACACAATAATCATTTTGAAACAAATTTCATTCCTTCAATAAAAAAGAAACATAACATAAAGACAAAATATCTATCCTCTAGCTAATAGTACAGAAAAAATCAGACCTCTGCAACATTAACAAAAATATTAACCAAAAAATTGATCTCAAGAAAATTTAAAAAATTCAATATTATTGCAAATATCTACAATTTCTATAATACTTTATACACATATATGGTGTATATTAATATTCAACATTTGGTAGCATAGAGAGATATAGAGAAAGAGGCTTAATAGTTAATTCGGGAGACAATAAAGTCTCTCCAAAATTATTAGCTAATGTGGTCTTATATGTAATATTTTGTTCAACTACATTCATCCCTTGTGGCCAAACCATGCAAATAAATTATATATATTTATACTCATTCGGGTTCAGAGAGAGAGAGGGAATCCAAGGCAATGCCAAGTCCCAAAACCAAAATGTGGTTTGGCTTGAACCTGATCAAACTTTTATTTCTATTATCAACAAATAATGATAGAGATTCATATGTACAAACTAATGTATAACTTCCTAACATCTAATTACTACTATACTCAGGGCTTACCAAGATTCAAATATGTAATTAGAGAAAAAATAACAATGTATGAGGTAACTGAGGAATTATGTCAAACAGTTTATGGGCACATGTTATGTCCACCTTCCAAACTATATAAGCACACTTTACCATAACACAATGAAACTCATTAGATCTACTCCAACTACAAATGAGAGTGATACATATATAACAGAGCATCGTAAGAAAAATGAAATGAACAGGGTATCTCAATTCTCACCTCAAGACTCTATGTGATGAAGCTTTTGCTAATTCTTTAATTTCTTCGGATATACTATAAAGTGTCAATTAAAATTAAATTCTCGTATAATAATATACCCAAATCAATATGTTAAAATAATAAGAGTTCATCCTTTTCACCAGTGTGTTACAACTCACATACAATTTATACTCATGCGAGTTCAGAGACCTTGAAGAAAGTAAAAGATAAATTAAAAGCAAGAAAATAATAACAGATTTGAACTTACCCATGTGTCGATGAGAGCTTCAGAACAACCAGAGAAATGGGAGAGAGACGAAGATGGGGAGAAATAAGGTCAATACTTATGAAATGAAAGCTTGTAGTGACTTCTAAGAGAAAGAGAGATAGCTGAAAGAGAAGAACTCTGAGAGAAAGAGAGAAAATATTTGGGAGAGAAAGAAAGACAGCTGTTTTGGAGAGAAAGTTATCTCATAACCCTTTATATCATAGCCCTTACTTAATTACACAGCCCTTCGATTGATCTATTTTCCATTGATCTTCAGAACAACCAGACAAATGGGAGAGAGTCGAAGATGGGGAGAAATAGAGAGAGAAAGCTTGTAGTGACTTGTGAGAGAAAGAGAGAGAGAGAATAGTTCTGAGAGAAAGAGAGATAGTTCTGAAAGATCACAACTCTTCATTTGATCAAATGGTGCAAAAAAACAGTCTCCACGGGTGCATACATTTTAAGGGCTGCACATGAGCAATACCCTATATATATATATATATAAATGTTAGTAAGTTTAAATTCTACAACTCTTTTTTTCTTCAATCTTCTTAATTTTGCTAATTGAAAACAAATAACCATAATATTAACAATTTTTAAATGCTTATATTAATATAACAAGTATACATATATGAAATATTAAAAAAAAAATTGTCTAAATCTAATAAAAATAGTTAATATTATTTTCTAAATTTGGATAAGGCCTCTACACATATATATCGAGTCAGCTCTCATTGCTAGTCAAACAAATCCGTATCATCTCCATGAAATAAACCACTATAGATTATTTTATTTAACGAGGTTGCATGAACTTAAGAATAGTATTAAGTGGGAAATGAAACACTCAATATTATATTCAGTTTAGGTAAGTGCGTACTATACATCATCAGACCACATGAATTGTTTTATTTGCTTATATATTATTATATATATCATTTTTCGTTTTAAAAGTGAGAGCTGAGTAGATAGTGACGGGGGATAGTAAGGTGTGATTTCTTTTATTAATGAATTTTTTGTATTATCCATTTTATTATTAAAATTAAATAATAATACATTAAAACAAAAATCCTAATAACTATCATCTTCTTCCTTTCACCCATCCACTCATACCCATCCATAACCACCCACTATCATCCCCTGCCGCCGCCACCACCGGCGACCACTGCCCCCTACTGCCGACGAACACTGTTCATCACCGGCTGTCGCCATTTCTCCACAAATCCGGCCACCACTCATTCAAAAGGTTGGTTTATAAAGCTTTTTTTTATATATAAAATATGAGATTTTTTATATTGTTTTTATAGATTAAAATGCAAAATGATTGTTTTAGTATATTGAAAGTATAAGTAAGGATTTAGGTTTATTTCTGGAGTTTTATGTAGGTTAAAGCTTGAAAATCTGAAAAAATTAAGGGTGGTTTCGGTTATTTTCGAGATAGAAAAATTCAGAATATTTTGATAGCTTGTCTAATTTTTCGACAAGGAGTTTAATATTTTAGACCAGTTGTCTAAATTTTAGACCAATAGTCATATTTTTTCGACCACCTGTCTAAATTTTAGATTAGTAGTCGTATTTTTTCGACCCCTTATCTAAATTTTAGACCACCTGTCTAAAATTTAGACAAGTACTCTAATTTTTAGACGAGTTGTCAAATTATCAAACACGATGTTTAATTTCCAAACAGGTTGTCTAATTTTCAGAAATGTTGTCGAATTTCTAGATTTTCAACTTGATTTTTTTTTTTATATAACTTTTTAATCAAAGTAATACAAATAATTTATATTTGATTCTTGTATTATTTTTTTCTGATGTCATTAAAAAATATTGTAATATTATGTGATGGAATGTGGAAAAAGAATGAGGACTTGTGGAAATGGATTTCAAATGGCTCACGATCAATGTTGACACACGATTTGGCCAACGGCACAGAGTCAAATATACGACAAAGGATAAAATGACAAGTAAGAAAGATGATCTAATAGAAGAGAAGAAAACACCAAGAATTTATAGTGGTTCGGCCCCAAACGATGGTAATGACCTACGTGTGTTATTATTAAGATAGAATCTCAGAGCAGTGATCAAAGAACTAGGGTTCTTGAGTTTCACCAACCTTGAAAGAAATACAATAAAATGATAGATAATTGCACTATAGCTCTCTCTTTTTCTCTGTCTTAGCAAAAAGATTCAGGAAATCAAAATTCCCTTCCTTGAGCTATTTCATGTATATTTATAGGCTCAAGGAGGGTTACATGTGCCAACGTGCCCTATCTTTCCTTAATAATCATGAATTAAGATAATAATGAAGAAACATTCAACGCAATTATTATAAGATTACAGTTTAAGAAGGAAATAAATTAGGTTACACGAGCATCCTGGTCGTATCTAAAAATTAACCCATGGCGAAGCGATGTGCTTCTGGTCGGTAGTCGAGCAGCACTCATGCCACGTCATCTGCAGCCGTTTTTAGGGTAAACAATCAAGATCAAGTTTGGTACAAACTAACCTAACTTATGAGGAGTTAGTTTAACATATTTATGAAGTTACAGAAATCGATCGCAACCTCTTCGATATAGAATTAACTTACAAGATAACGACAATGGTGGAGATTAAACCAATTGCAATAAAAAATAGTAGAGACATTGTTAGTTTCCTTACATGGCAAGAGCGTGATTTGGTTCCATTATGTGTGGGTTTGATCAAGAAGATGGAAAATATGCTCATTAAGGATAAACTTGTTACTAATATTGATTCTACTACAAATGTTGATTCTATTGCAAACATTTCTAATGATGATGATTTTGATGATTCTGGTTTAAACGATGATAACAATGTTGATTTAGATGATGACGATGATGACAACGACGACGACAACGATGATGATGATGATGATGATGAGGGGGAAAGAAACAATATTGATGATGGTTTTGTTGAGGTAAATTTGAATGTCCCATGTCTTGAAAATAGAACTTTTGATGATTACTTTGACAATGCATACATATGTAATGTTCCTGATGCTAGTTCTGCACCTCACACTCTTGAAGATAACCATTTACCACTTCCTCGTGTATCCCCTAGTGATCATTGTAATGAAATAAGTCATGTTAGTAGTACACCAAGCTCAAATGCAACAAGTATTGATGAAGATGTTTTTTATGTTGGTCAATATTTTGTGGATAAGAAAGAGTTGAAGATGAAAGTACACATGCTTGCTATACGACGAAACTTTGAATTCAAAGTGAAAAAATCAAATAAGAAATTAGTGGTTTTGGTTTGTGTTGACCCTAATTGTAAGTGGAGAATTCGTGCGACAAAGGTATATGCAACAGGTTTGTTTGTTTTTCGCAAGCATTGTAATGAACACACTTATTCTTTATAAATGCGACAAAATCATCACCGACAAGCAACTTGTTCTATTATTGGAGAGCACTTGAAAGTGAGATATGAAGGTGTGAAAAAAGGTCTAAATCCAACACAAATAGTTAATGAGATGAACAAGAATGTTGCTGTAAAGTGTAGTTATTGGAAGGCATGGAAGGCAAGAAAGTGCGCACATGAACTTATAAGGGGTTCAACGGCAAACAGTTATCCAAAACTCCCCTCTTACTTGTACATGGTCCAAAAGTCTAATCCTGGTACATACACTAGATTAATTGTTGATGAAGAACAGAAATTCAAATATTTATTTTTGTCTTTGGGAGCATCCATTAGAGGTTTTCGTTACATGAGAAAAGTTATATCTATTGATGGAACTCATTTGAAAAACCAATTTGGAGGAAATTTACTCATTGCAACTGCACAAGATGGAAATTTTCAAATTTATCCTCTTGCTTCTGGTATTGTTGATTCTGAGAATGATGCATCTTGGAATTGGTTTTTGACAAGCTTACGAGATCAAGTGCCTGATACTACTGATTTAGTGTTTATATCTGATAGACACAAAAGCATTATAAAGGGAGTTCGAAATGTATATAAAAATTCCTACCATGGAGCTTGTATGTGGCATCTTGGACAAAATATCAAGACAAAATTTAGTGGTAAAGGTTTGAAAATTTTGTTTGAGAAGACGGCAAAAGCGTACAGAGTTTCAGTGTTCACAAAGTTATTTGCTGAGATTTCTACAAAAAAACCAAGTCGGGCAACATACCTGAAGGATGCATCTTTTGAAAGCTGGTCCAGATGTCATTTCCATGGTAATCGATACAATATCATGAACACCAACAATTCTGAGTCATTGAACCAAGTTTTTAGAGAAGCTCGAGAATGGCCCATCATTCCTTTATTGGAGGAAATTAACACTACACTCTCCAGATTGTTCTATGAGAGAAGGACAAATGCAAATTCTTGTCCAACACCAATTACAGTTGAAGCCAAAGATATAATGAGACAAAGATATGAACAATCAAGGTACATGAGAGTTACACCCATTAATGTAAGTGAGTTCCATGTTAAAGGTGAACCACTAGACTGTCTAGTTAATATTGAGGAATGGGGCAAAAAGCAACGGAAGTGTTCCAATTGCGGATGTTATGGGCACAACAAAACCACATGCAAGAAGTGATTATTTTTCGATTTATTTTGGACTTGGTTTGATGTTTAATGTTTTGATAATATTGTGTGATTTCATATTTTGGACTTGGTTTGATATGTAATGTTTTAACTAGGTTGTCCGAGTATTGAAACTGGTTGTTGATAGTTTTAACTATGCTGCTTTATTGTGTTACTGGAGCCTTTTTGGACATTTCAGACAACCTGTCAAAATTTTAGATTACCCGTCGAAATTTTAGACTACCCATCGAAATTTTAGACTAGCTGTTGAAATTTTTAGACAAGCAGTTGAAATTTTAGAATAGCTGTCGAAATTTTTAGACAGGTAGTCGAAATTTTAGACAAGCTGTCGAAAGGTTTAGACAGGTCGTCAAAATTTTAGACAAGCTGTCGAAAGTCATGGCTAATTGTTAAAAATGTATAATGAATTAAGATTCAATTCTACATGATAAAGTGTTGTTCTAATACTATAAACATAATCATCATAAATAGTACCTCAATAGATTATCTACCACTCAATCCTTGATCATCATTGTAGTTTGATTGAAAATTGTACCACTCAATCTGTAATCATCATAATCTCATAAAGATTAAGTTTTGTTTAACTTTATAAAATGTTAGACAGGTTGTCGAAACTCATGGCTAATTATAAAAAATGTATAATTAATTAAGATCCAATTCTACATGATAAAGTGTTGTTCTAATACTATAAACATAATAATCATAATAGTACCTCAATAGATTATCTACCACTCAATCCTTGATCATCATTGTACTTTGATTGAAAATTGTACCACTCAATCTGTAATCATCATAATCTCATAAAGATTAAGTTTTGTTTAACTTTATAAAATGTTAGACAAGTTGTCGAAATTCATGGCTAATTGTATAAAAGGTATAATGAATTAAGATCCAATTCTACATGATAAAGTGTTGTTCTAATACTATATACATAATCATCATAATAGTACCTCAATAGATTATCTACCACTCAATCCTTGATCATCATAGTAGTTTGATTGAAATATGTACCACTCAATCTGTAATCATCATAATCAAATATGTTGCATTAGTAATATCATTATAAAGGGCAGTGTAAGCAAACTTTCATTTATATTATTTAGCCTCCAGCTATACGCTTCTCCGCACTCACCACCATCAACTTTTATGCCATTATGTTTAGCCTCCAACTCAAACTCAGGTTGACTAGATTTACAACTAGAACTACGAACCATCATTGATAACACCAAGTCCAATTTGGAGTCCATTTCATCTTGTCGCTTCATCAACTCATCAAAGCGAGTGTTCATTTTCTTCTCCAAATCAACCCATAACTTTATCACATTTCCCAAATTTGGATTTGGATTGACATTTGAAGTTGAAGGGAACAACAATCTTCTCTTCTTCCTTATTGTATTCACTCAAAGCATGACTGCAAACCTTTAGCTTTTTAACAAAGGTATCAATCAAGTCATTGACTTTATCATTCAATAACTCAAAATCCTTCATGTATGGTTGGCACTTCTCTAACTCAGAAGCATGGAGGAGATTATGTACGTCAATTTGTCAAACAAACATATAACGGCTTAAATTTATCTTACCCATATTAAAATTAAATTCACGCATCACCAAAATGGTAATTTTGACTTACTTTTCCATGAGTAAGCTTCAATGCATGACTAATCTCTTTGTATTCGGACTCTTTTGCTTCCCAATGTAAGCAACGAGGAGTCGCATTTCCTTCTTTTTGGTTTGCAAATAAATTTCCAAGTAAAAATATTGCTTCATAAATCCAAACCTAGAAAACCAAAAATCAAAAGAAATAAATTAGACAAACTAAAGACAAGATACTTATGTTTAAATTCATTCAAATATATTAAACAACTATCCTGAAAAATATAAGGAAAACCATATAATTTGTATGATTCTTTGCTTTTTTTCCCACCAACCTTATTTTGGTACTTAACAGACTTTTCTTCAAATTCGTCTTCAAACCATCTAATGTGAGATTATAACATAACCTACCCCATGGATATTTGTTAAAGACATCCAAGTCCTCAACAATACCCATGTTTTCCTCCCCTATAGGTTGTGCAAGCACTACTCCTTCCAAAAAATAAAGCAAAGCAAGTCTCAAATGATCCCGATTTTTCTTTATATATTTCTTTTTTTTTTCAACTCCCCTGCTAGATTTTCTTCACTCATATCCACAAACATAGATTCCAAATCTTTAAGAGTAATGTGTCCTTTTATGTCCCTAAAATACTCTTTTTTTAAGCTTATTACCCTTTCTTAGACTACTCATGTTTGGGTCATTGGATTTTCAGCAATTAAAGCCACTAATCAATGAAAACACGTGCATTGAAAACCTAACAGGCTGACTATCAATATCAAACCATAACTCATTTTCTTTATTAGTTTGTACCCGCCTCTGTAAAAGAAAATGTATCAACTGTCCACTACTCTTCGCTAGATCGATTAGTTTAAGAAGATGACCAAAACAAGAAGCTGTGAATGCTTCCAAATCTTCATAACAAAGTAGTGATCGTATATTCCTCAACACTTGTATCCTGTAGGCTATAGATACACGACTTGTAAAATGCTCATTCTCCATCAATATCGGTCTTAGTGATGGTATGTCTAAAGATTTCACCTGTAAAATTATAACATTATGAATCAATTATATTCTTATTCTTAGTTATCCAACAATGATATCATTCTATTATTTATTTATATACCTTAGACAATAGCGGTGATGGTTTCAATGAATATTTTTCATTTGTCTCTTCTCTTGCATGTATTGGAAGAGAAGATAATTTTCGTGGAGACTTTCTAATTGCTTCTTCTATTGCTTGAGTTGGAGGAGAGGCCGATGCCATTGGAGACTTTTCTGTTACTTCTTTTTGTTGATTGTTTTTTAGGAGATGCCACTAATGAAGTGCTTGAACATCCAGACACCATTTTTATTGTAATAATACTACCTGTAAAAATATTCAGCAAGACCTGAGACAAGTAATTTACAATTTGACAGTCCAAAACTAAATACCTATTACAAAAAATGAGACAAACAATTTACAACTAACCTGTCCAAAATTAAGTACCTATTACAAAAACCGAGTCAACCAATTTAACCCGTTCACAAACCATGCTCAAAAGCTTATTGTCACTACCATTTATTCCTAATGAAAAACATACAACCAAATACTCTATCCCAATAAATTCAGTCATGCATTGTGCCTATTCTAGTAAATATCCCAATTGATTTGTTCAGAAATCACAATTCAGTGCAGGAAACCAATCAAAATTGTAGCAAATTATGTAAGTTGGCTATAAAACCTTATTTTCCTAATGCCTCTCATCAAATACATGCACCACTAAGAAAGCTAAGATGTGAATATTAATGTTAGTGACAATATATATACACATATTTTATCATCAATTTCACCAAAAATTACTACAACACAGTCAATCTAATACTATGCTTCTCTCAATCATTTTATCAAACATCTGTCATGCATAAATGAAATATCTCAATGTAAACAATAACATTCTTAAAAATCAGTAAAAAACAATAATATTTTAGCCAATGTAAACAATAATCTAATACTATGCTTCTCTCAATCATTTTATCAAACATCTTTCATGCATAAATGAAATATCTCAATGTAAACAATAACATTCTTAAAAATTAGTAAAACAACACATAAATTAAAAAAAAAATACATTATCACATATATATAGAGAGAGTAATAGAGAGACGGGAGGGAGGGAGAAGAGTGACTGAAGGAGAAGAGGAAGGGTGGCTTGCTGTGAGTGAGGAGAGGGAGGAATGGGTTGCTCGGATCAATGAGAGAACAAAGAGACGAGGTGGAGGGATGGGTCGCATACCTGCGTTGTTGTGAGCAGAGGAGGTAGCCTTGAGCCGTGCGTGAAGGGGAAGACACGGCTACCGTACCCGAAGGAGGAGCAGGAGCTTACGATTTAGGGGATTTAGGGAAAAATGACATTAGGGGTTTTTGTTTATTAACATTTCTTTTTTTATTTTTTTCTGTCAAAGTAAAAGTAAATGAAATGGTAAATGGGTAAAATTATACCCATTCATTTAAAAAAGAGGTCATTTGGCTAAAATATTTTGAAAGTAGGCTATTGTGCAAAATGCACTATAAAAGGAGTCTATTTCAACCAATTTCTCAAAAATGAATGGATTAGCACCTAATTTCTCCTTTAACTAATTTAGTTACATGGCATTGCTTTGTTAAACATGCTTTAACGGATGACGGTTTTTATTATAAGAGCTTATTGTTCTACACATTTCGCTTTTTCAAGGTGTATATACGATGCGGGTTTATATTTACCTTTTATATATATATAAATATATATTTATGTATAAATTTATATCCTGATCGCGTGTACAACTCCATATGTATGTGTTCTTATATATAAAGAAAATTAATGTGTCGAGAATGAGCTGTAGTTCTCATGAAAAATTCAGTCCCCATTCCAACTAATAATTAAGTAAATTTTTTTTGTTGGGAATTAAGTAATTCTTTAATAGTGCTTTCGTGACTCGAAACTAGGGGCACTAATCCAAGTTGGTTAATTAATACACAAAAACCAACACTAAAATTAATATATATCACTATTTCTTTTAATATATATTTTATAATATTGTTACTCTTCGAGTTGTTAATATAAGAAATTTTTTTCCATTTATACTACCTGTCTTACATTCCCATCTTCCTAATCCAAACATTAATTTGTTCGGCTACTTCGTCACGCATTCAATATAATTACACACCTTTTATAAAATATAAATTTGTATTTATGAATATATATATATATATAAATTAATGTACTCTCATTTCAGAATTTTATTGACTAAGAAAAATGTGAATAACGACACTAGCAAGAGAACAATAAATTAGTCACCTAATTGTTAATTAAAAATAATATAAGAAAAATTAATAAGAGTGAAAAACGATGCGCACTATCTCAAAATGTGCTTAAATAAGTTGAAATGTACTAGTCATTAGATTTAGAAGAAGTATGTTAGATAAATTAAATAAGTCCCAATTGGAATATAGTAGTGGGCAAGAGGTGACCAATGTTTCACAATGACGACAAATATTTGGTGTGAAAAGTTAGATGAATAAATAAAGTGTGAAATGAAATGGAAGGAATTACTTACTTTTTTTTTTATAAGGAATTACTTACTTAAAAACCCTGATTGACATCATATATATTTTTTTTTCATTCCAAAATACGTACACTTTGTTCATTGACTGCAATCATATATACCGGATATAAATGGTTCTTTTTCAATCATCGTTTTGCAAAGCAAACGGGACACTTAGGCTCCCACTTTTTACTACAAAGGACCTTATCTTGTTTCCTTAATTTTGGGTCATTTCTAATCAGCCTCATAATTATAGATGGGCTCCCTTCTCTCTGCAGGCTTTAAATTTAAGTTCTATGGCGTATATGAGATATAAAATAGGATGTAGCTAACATTGTCTTGTCTATGGTTTAAATATAAAATAATGATTCAGTACGTATAGCATTATCAAAATAATATTTATTATTAATGGCGTAATCTCTTCACGAGAAGTGTAGGTATAGCAGCCTATTGTTATGGAGTATTATATTGTTTAGTCTTGTATATTATAATTTAAATTACAATATGTGTAATTTGATATTGAATTATAAAAATAGTAATATACTATCTTACGTAGTGATGGGTACCAAAAAATACTCCTTAAATAAAGTATAACATTTGGAATTGTTCTTTCTGAAATGGTGGACATGATTAATCGATTGAATAATGCAGAAGTAGATACAAGATTCTAAGTAATCTAATCAATAATTTACTAATTAAACTAAATGTTATATAAGTTGTATTAGTAATCTCTTACAGTCATACTTATCAAATAGTATAAATGACGTTTATTAATTGATGTTTCGTTTTTACCAAAACATGAGTGATCTAGAATGTCGTTATATTATTTAATTTTTTTTTATAAATGATCAAAATTTTCATTCTATGTATGAACGGCTGTAGCTTCTAAATGAGACACCACAAACAGTCGATCTCTATACATGTATATACATTCATACATATTATATATATATATTATAAAAAAAATTAAGAAAGTTTGACTGTGAAACAATAATTAAGAAAAATCCCTCAAAGTTTTTACACTTATTTTACATAACTGTGATCGAGCGTATTATTTGTTTAGTCAATGTGATCAATATTGATGTCAACAAGATTCCTGAAAATATTACGTAATCAAACAAAAACTGAACAAAAATGGTTAAACACTATAACAAAAAAACTATTTGCGTCAGTCTTAAATATAATGTGGAATCATATGACGCAAATCAAGCTGATATTTGTGTTAGTGGAGAACTGTCACAAATATTAGATTTGTGGCCATTTTTGCAACAGTTTCCCACTCACGCACTGTCACATAAAGTATTAACTAAGGAAATTGAAAATGTTTATGCCAATTTCTCCTGGCCAATTTGATAAAAAAAAAACAGCAGTAGAAACAGAAAAACAGCAGCAGAAATAGAAAAACAACAGTATAAATAGAAATACAACAGTATAAATTTTTTAAACATTTATCTAAAGTTAACATTTATGATCAAATCTACAAAAGTAATTCAGATTTCAAAGGTAATCTATGTATATGGAGATTGAGTATTTCTTGCACAAAATTGCAAGAAAAACCCAATTCAATTCCTATATTTCAGGGATAACTTTTCCGCTGACATCAAATCTCTATCCATTGTCAAACTTCACAGAAAAAAAAAAAACAAAGCAACAAACATTAACAATTAGGTTCATGGATTACCTAATTGACAAATAAATAAATGAAACAATATGTCCAAAAAAAATTGGGCAGCATTTCCCCTATATTTCTATCACATTTCCCAAATTTAAAACGTACATGTATACAACACATGATATACACAAAAGTATTCAAGAAATCAATGAAACATGCATAATTCTCACATTACTAAATCTAAAAAAAAATTGGGTAGCATTTCTCCTATTTCTATCACATTTCCCAAATTTAAATGAACCGATATTCATCACATAAACACAACACACCAATTAATCAATCAAAATGCATAATTCCAGTCTTATATCACCGCAACACATAGTCCCAGAACCTATCTCCACTATTTTATAATTCCTACATTCCACTAAGTTCAATATCTTAATTATACATTAAGGTTTAAAATATTATCTCTAATATAAAATCCTCCAAAACTTGATCTCACCAACAAAGTTTTCAACAAAATATCTATTCAAATATAACAATAAACAACAAAAAATAAATAAAAAAGTTGACAAAATATAAAGAAAAATATATTAAAGCTATTTTCTAACTAAATAAATAACAAAGTGCTTAAAGAAAACAAATAATTTGTTATATATACTCATTTAAATACTTAAACCCGAAATTAATTTTTTTTTTTTTAAAGTTAACAAAACACAAAGAAAAATGTACTATAAATATCATAATTAAATCAATAATAAAATATAACTTAAAGAAAACAAACAATTTAATATATATACATATTTAAACAATTAAACCCAAAATTTAAAAAGTTAACAAAATATAAAAAAAAATTTACTCAAAATATTCAAACTAAATAATTAATAAAGTAGATCTTATACAAAATATATACATTAATATATATACTCATTTACATAATTAAATATGAAATTAAAATAAATTTAAAAAAATTTAAAAAGTGAACAAAAAAAATTATAATAAAAAAATTCCAAAAAAATAAAATATTAAATTGCAAAGTTTAAACATAAAACAATGACATAATCATTAATATAAAACTATCCAAAAATTAAAAAATAAAAAATATAGCCAATTTATAAAAAAAAATCACAAAAATTAAATTTAAATAAAAAAAATTAATAAAATTGCACTTACTTGTGGTAATTGAGCAACGTGGGTTCTTGAAGTAGAAAACCCCGAAAAAGTAAGAAAGTTAATGGGTTTCCAAACAATAATCTTCAAAAATACAAAATCTATACAATTTTTTTTTTAAATTGTGTATAAGGTTCATAAACATATATATATATATATCATAATTTTTACATTGAAATTGAAAAAAAAAAAACTCACCAAAATGAGTGAAAACTCAGTGAGGTGCCGCTGCTTTTCTTCAAAATGGCTTTTTTTTTTTAACTTTTAGGTTAATGGTGGGCCCTTGGGGACGAAGAGGGTTAAGGTTGTTAATGGGTCGTTACCGTCAGTGGCCCACTGACGCAAACGGTCCCATTAATAGCATCCTGGTATCACTGATGAAAACCCAGTCGTTTAACGCTGTCAGTATATGTACTGACGCAAATGCCCTTGTATTTATGGTAGTACCCAACTGCCACAAATGCTAATTCTTGCTCAACACTGTCAGTCAACTACGTTGACTAACGCGTTTGGCTGACACAATTGGCTTTTTCTGTGGTAGTGAAAGAAAGTTGTATACACAAAATAACTATGACAAATATAAAACAGAGTAAAATGGAAACAACACACCAAAGCAATTACGTGGTTCAGCTCCCTCTTGGAGAACCTAAATCCACAGCTAGAGCAACCCTTGAAGCTAAATCTTTATCGATGAAAGTTATAGCTATTACACAGATGTACACAAGTTTTTGAATCAACAAAAGAGTCTTGCTCTAAAAAACACTCAGTAACTTAATCTCTCTCAATTTCCTCTAAATTTCTAGTACCAAAACTGAGTGAAAGTCTTCCTTATATAGATGACCAATCTAAAGGAAGAGGCTAAAAGTTAGTCATAACTAACTTAACGACTTGAGACTTATAATTGGATATAAAATATCCATGTGAGTTGCTGATTGTATCAAGTGGCTGGACTGAATTCACCACAAATCCACCTTAGTTTAATCCCTTGATACTTTGATAGATAGTCATGGACTATTCTAGAGTTGCCTCCATAAGAGGCTCAGCAAGTGTTAATATTAAGTAAGTTTAGGCAGTGCACACTACAATAAATTTGATATACAATGACTCCCTACAATGTCTTACACCATTGGAGTAAGATACTAAAACTTATCAGGGATTTTAAATGTCTGACGGTGGGAGACATTGAAAGTTTTTATTAATGGCTACAATTGGAAGACATTAAAAATGGTGGAAGACGTTGAAAATATGTTGTCTACGTGGCCAGAGGGACATCTAACATCTCCCACTAGGAGACGTGGGACACGTGGCACGTCTACCAGTGGAAGACGTTGGATGTATAAGGGGGACATCCAACGTCTCTCAATGGGAGACGTTGGATGTCCCATCTTATATTAATAAAGCTTGCTTTCTCTTCTTTCTCTTTCATCAGTCGAGTTATAGAGAGCACATATACGAAATTGGGGCTGCGTTTTTTAGGGTTTTAAGGTAAGTTTTTCTCCATTTTCTTGATTTTTAGTAAATTTTTTTGAAAAAAAACATCATAGTTTTAGCATTAAGATGAATAATATATATGATTTTGTGTTAGTTTTACATTTTTATGTGTTTTTTTCTATAGATTGTAGGATTTCTTAGTTTTTCCATGGTGGGTTTCTAAGAAGTATAATTTTTTTTTAATTTAACATATCACATTGTATAGATTTCATTAGAGTATATGTGTTCATGATTTTTTTAATTTTTATCATTATTTATTTCGAAATTTAGGTATATTTGTAAATATATTTAAACTTTTTTTTAAGTTCTAGCTATTTTGTTATATATATAGTTATGTTAAAATAAATTTATTAAATAATTTTAAAAATATAAATATATGAAAAAATTTATGTTTTTGTTGATTATTAAGTTTTAGGTTATGAAAAGTTTTGTTGATGTTTTGTTTGGGTTAATTAGTGGCTCATTGGAGTTTTTATTTATTTATTTAACAATCATTTACTTATTAGATATTTAGTGATATTTGTTTATTAATGTTTAATATATTAATTAATTTAATTTCGTAGGTTGTGATTTTGTTGGTGAGATTTTAGAGGGTATTTTTTGCATCAAAATTTCTATATCAATCACACATTTGAGGTAATTAAGTTTCTAAAATTACAATAATAAGTTATATATTGCTAGATATTTAGTGATATTTTATTTATTATTTATTAATTTAATTTTATTGGTTTGTGGATTTAATAGCGAATTCGATTTCTACGTGAAGTAATTTTGCTAGCTTTTGGATTATTAATTGCAAGAGGTACATATATATATTCTCTTACTTCTATTTTTAATATTATTAAACAAATGTTAGAGGAGTTTGAATATCTTAAATATTCATCAATAGTGAAGTAGGTTCTGAGATTAAAATTGTGTGCTGCGATGATAACGGAAGGTTGAGAACTTGTGTGCTTTAGTGAATTAGGTTATGAGAAATTTAGTTGTGTGCTGCGGAGCTATAAGGAAGAAACTTATTGTATGTTGTTTGAATTGCTTGTTTTGTTATTCACATGCAGATGGTTAGGTCACTGTTATAGGGGAAATGCTGCCCGATTTTATCTAGGATAATAAACAATTAGCTTTATATAGACATCCAACTTTATCACGTGCTTATTTAGTGTCGTTTATTTTCTTTTTCATAGACATAGGAGAATATATGGATAAACAGTGGATGTCAGGGAATAGGTTATCTGCAGAATATATGAACGGGGTCGATTTGTTCTTAAGGTTTTGTTCAGAAAATGTGAAAGACCCAAATTTTACTTATTGTCCATGTCTTAAGTGTGGAAATGTTAAAAAGATGGATCTTAAAAAGATTAAAGAACACTTATATTTCAATGGGATCAACAAGAGTTGCACAATTTGGTATTACAATGTGATCGTCAGCCTTTTCAATCTTTTTTTCTCTATGAATCTTCCAGATGTCGAGATCGCTGATACTCTACGCATTAAGCAACCTCAGGTAAGTAATTACAACTTAAATTTTTGAACTTTTATAGTTATTAAGTAGAATAATATGTATGCATTTTTTTTAACAAGTTTCAATTTAATAATGAATTATACTTTTAAATAATTAGTGTCCACACCAACTAGACAATGTGGCATGTGGATACTACATAATGAGGATGTTGAAGGATTTGATTGAATATGCGAGTCCCAGACATTACTTGAGAACGGTATTGTTATCCAAAAAATAGGCGTGGATGACGTGGCAAACATTTTTAACATGTGCTTGACACCTGGCAGAGGTTCTGTTCGACTATCGACTAGGGAGATTCCCCTGACATAACATTTGGATTTATATATGACCAGCTTGGTCGTATACTCCGTATATTTTGAGAAGATCTTGTGCAATTATAATCATATCCGAGATTATCTCCCATAGTTCCTGAGTATCCGATTATTTAGGAAAGAATATCTGTAACAAATTTATGTAATCCTCCTTGAGCCTATAAATAGAGAAGAAATAGCTCAAGGAAGGGACTTTTGGCTAATTTGAGTTTATGCTTTATAAGAGAATTATAGCTATTATCTTTTGATTGTATTATTCATCCCTCTAAGGCTTGTGAAACTCGAAGAACCCTAGTTCTTTGATCACTCCTTTGAGAATCAATATCAATAATAGCTTAAGTTGACGTAGGTCATTACCAATTCGTGGGGCCGAATCACTATAATTTTTTGTGTCATTTACTGTTCTTTCCATTAGATCTATTTCAATACCTTCTATCACATCAAGCATTTGACTCCGTGTCAGTTGACCAAAACAAGGGTCAACATTCTGGTGCTTTCATTGAGAGCTTGAGACAAGGTTGTTGAAGCACTAATGGCAAAGACAATAAGGAAGACTGGGCAGGCGGCTGGCGCTGCACCATCTTAACCTCCTCCTCCGAATATGGCTGAGAATGAGCCACACTTGGAGTTTGATGAGGAGGAAATGGACTCCGAAACACTAAGAAATACTCTGGGAGTATTGCAAGATGAATTGGCCAATCTGTGGACCAGTCAAGAAAGTGCTGCATAGACTATGGCGCGGCAGCAGCAAGAAATAGAGCGTCAACGCAAAGAGCTGAGTGAGAGACAGGTGGAGATGGACCGTCATCAGAGGGATGCCATGGCAGCCCTCAAAGCAGCCCTGCAATTGGCTAGGAATCAGGCTGCACATGCCTCGCAGCCTGATCAACCCTCAAATGGGCCACCTCAAAGAGGTCCCAATCCTAGACCTCCAATCCAGCCAACAAGCCCTCAAAGGCCGAAGCACCCGCCAATGCCTCAGGATGATGTCCCACCTAGGGACCCTGAGACACAACCTCCATCCCAGGCTGGTCAAGGCAATCCTCTGCATCCAAGGCAGAATAGGGCCAGGTAGCAGCCCTAGACGCCAGAGGGGTGAAGAGCCGCACCCATCGAGCAAGGGACAGCGTCCTTCTGGCAATAGAAGGAACTCAGAGACAGGTTCTGCGGTCAAGGGCCCCCCACGGCATGATAATGCACGGGGACCTACCGACCAGCGCAGGCCTCCCCCTAACGCTCGGGAAGTTCCAGTCTGAGGAGGCAACCGAGGAGACAGATGGTCCCACCATAGCCAATCGAGGTTCAGAGATGGCCGTGGCTATAATGAGGCCAACTCAGGCAGAGGTAATGCTGGTCGGAGGAACGAGGAGAGAGGTGGAGGCGGAAGCCCACCACCTAGAGAAGACCAACAAGCGAGATGTAATGCTGGAGGGCAGCCCAGACGAAACAATGTCTTTAGGTGGCTCGGAGCCAGCGAGCAACGGCGAAGAGATGACGACTTAAGGGATGTACTCAACGACCGCCGGGAACGGCACGATGAGTACATTCCCCCAGCACTAGAGGCCCCGACAATTCCTAAAGTTGTTCAGGCTCAGATAGATGCCCTGAACCAAGCGGTGCAACAACTGGTCGGGGGAAGAACGTCTCACATCGAGTACGTCAGGATAAGGGGCACTCCTTTCGTTCAGAGGATTGCTGTGGCAGAGACTCCCAGTAAGTTTAAAATGGCCACACTTCCGAGCTTTGACGGGTATGGTGACCCGGTATCTCATGTCAACAAATTTGAGATACAAATGGACATTCAGAAGGTGTCCGAAGACGCTCGGTGCATGATCTTTCCTGCAACACTTTCTGATGCTGCACATGAGTGGTTCTTTAAATTCCCTCCTGCAAGTATTGTATCTTGGGAGATGTTCGTAAAGGAGTTTTATGGACAATTTTATGCGGGTCGTGTGCACCCAACTGAGGCAAACCAGCTGGTCGAGATACGCCAGCAAGAAGGAGAACCACTGAAAGACTACGTCCAGAGTTTTATGCGAGCCGCGGATGAAGCCAAAAAAATGGGAGACGAAGGCAAAATGATGGCCCTAACTGCAGGAGTGAGGCGTCGTACACCTATTTGGAGTAGCCTCAGGAAGCATGGGGTTAAAACTACCCAAGAATTTTTGGATCGAGCTGATCGATACATCAAGCTCGAGGATGCAATTTCCAGCGAGGGAAAGACCCCAAATAAAGATAAGGGGATTGAAGACCCCGCCAAAGCCGCCAATGGGTCAAAGCCCAATGGCAACGGCAAAGGCAATGGGAATGGCAACGACAAGAATGGGGGGAAGAGGCCCCATAATGAACCTTCTACCTCCGAGAGTAAGCGTGCTAAGGGCAATCGTTATGAGCCAAGGTTCACCAACTACACTGCCCTTGTCGAGTCTCGAGCAGAGGTGTATCAGGGCACAAGTTCCAGTGTGCCTTACAAAAGACCTGGTGCCATTCGAAAGGATATTTCGAAAAGGGATACCACCAAGTTCTGTCGTTTTCACAATGACTACGGACACGATACAAATGAGTGTAACTAGCTGAAGGATGAAATTGAGTTCCTTATTAGACAAGGACACTTGAGGAGATACGCGCGGGCCGCGGGGGCTTCCCAACGAGAGGCTCCAGGTGGCAACGAGCAGGCGCCTACACACCAATGCTCACCACCTTTACAGCCTGACCCCGTGGCTGGCACCTTACTCACCATCTGCGGAGGCCCGCACTTGCGGGAAACAGTGGAAAGGAAAGGGAACAATATGCTCGGACCCTACGCCACGACCAGGACATCGAGATGATGACTGTGGAGAACCGGACATCAAAGAAGGCTCGGATAGAGGACGGTGAAATAACCTTCTCTGATTGTCATGCCCAACATGTCCAGTTCCCACATTCCGATCTGCTAGTCGTGGATGTTCAGATTGCCAACATGATGGTGAAAAGAGTACTGGTCAATACAGGAAATTCAGTTAACATCCTGTATAAATCTTCGCTGGAATGAATGAAGTTGTCCTTCAAGGATTTGGAGCCCTGCCACCAAATAATTTATGGTTTCTCTGGTGAGGGACTCGCTCCAACAGGTCAATCAGGCTTCTAGTAACAGCCGGTACAGCACCCACTACCAGGACATTACTCACTACTTTCATAGTAGTTGATTTTCCTTCGGCCTACAATGCTGTAATTGGAAGGCCCATACTGGTCGATCTTTGGACAGTCACCTCTATATGGCACTTGGCCATGAAATTCCCAATAGACGCAGGGGTAGGACGCGTATTGGGAAACCAGAGGGAAGCAATGGAGTGCTACAATGCCTCAATCACTAAGGCCAAGAAGGGTATGTTGAGGAGTGCTCCCCCAGAAAAGTTGCAGATGGCCATTGATGTACAAGCCCAATCAGGTGATGAAGTCACCAAATAGGGTGTTGCCCAAAGTGAGGATAGGGACTTAGATCCTCTCTTTGGGGATTTTGAAGAAGATGTAGGACTTGTCGAGGACCTTGAGGAGGTCCAGCTGAACGAAGAGTTTCCGACCAGAGTTGTAAAGGTCGGCAAAAATTTAGAAGCAACAACAAAATACGCACTGGTGGAATTTTTGAGGAAGAACCAGGAAGTTTTCGCCTGGTCACATAAAGACATGGCTGGGATAGATCCTGCAGTCATCAGCCATGTCCTGAACGTCGACAAAAGCTTTCCACCCGTGCAGCAAAAAAGAAGGTTGCTCGATAAAGACAGATCAAAAGCCTTAAAGGAGGAAGTTGAAAAACTAATGGAGAATGGGTTCATTAGGGGCATTTTATCCGTCATGGGTCTCTAATCTAGTATTGGTTCCCAAGCCGAATGGCAAATGGCGAACATGTGTGGATTTCACAGACCTTAATAAAGCCTGCCCTAAAGATTGCTTCCCACTCCCAAGGATTGACCAGCTGGTCGATGCAACTGCAGGCCATGAGATCCTCTCTTTCATGGATGCATACTTAGGATACAATCAGATTAGTATGCATCCCCCTGACGAGGATCACACTAGCTTTCGGACTGATACAGGGCTATACTGTTACAAAGTAATGCCCTTCGGATTGAAAAACGCTGGTGCGACTTACCAGCGACTAGTTAACCACATGTTTAAGGAGTTGATCGGAGTAAACATGGAGGTTTACGTTGATGACATGCTGGTAAAGTCAAAAAAGGCAGAAGGACATGTGAAGGATTTACAAGAGTGTTTCAATGTTCTGAATAAATATCAAATGGAGCTAAATCCTCTCAAGTGTTCCTTCGGAGTAGGATCGGGGAAATTCTTGGGGTTCATCGTTAATTCGAGAGGAATCGAGGCTAATCCCGAAAAGATCAAGGCCCTGATCGATATGAAATCGCCAGTAAAGATCAAAGATGTGCAAAGTTTGACTGGAAGAATTGCTGCGCTCAGTAGATTTATTTCAAAATCGACGGATAAGTGCGTCCCTTTCTTTAATCTACTTAGGGGCAACAAGAAGTTCGAGTTGACTAAAGACTGCGAACAGGCTTTCCAAGCCTTAAAAGCCCATATGGTGCAGCCTCCCGTCTTATCAAAGCCTATAGATGGGGAAACTTTGTTCATATACCTGGCGATCATTGAATATGCTGCTAGTGCGGTGCTAGTAAGGGAAGAAGAAGGTGTACAAAAGGTAGTGTATTATGTGAGCAAGAGGTTAATCGGAGCCGAATTGAGATATCCTCCCATTGAAAGATTAGCCTATTGCCTAATTTTCACCTCACGGAAGTTACGTCCTTACTTCCAAGCCCATCCAATCACAGTCTTGACTGATCAGCCCCTTCGGCAAGTTTTGCAAAAGCCAGAGGCTGCTGGTCGTTTGTTGAAATGGGCAGTCGAACTCGGGTAGTTCGATATCACATACTCACCGCGAGCAGCAATAAAAAGAAAAGTCTTGGTTGATTTCATTGCTGAATTTACTGAACTCCCAAACAGCGAGCAGGGTGAAAAGCCTAGTGCGCCTGAGCCTTAAGTTGAAGCTCCTTCGTGGAAGATATTCACAGACGGATCATCCAACGAATCTCACACAGGAGCAGGAGTGATATTGATAACGCTGGAAGGGCATCGATTTCACTGCGCAATTAGGTTTGATTTCGCTGCTTCGAACAACGAAGCTGAGTATGAAGCCTTACTCGTTGGGTTAAGGTTGGCCAAAGACATGAGCATAAAAGTGCTGGATATTTACAGTGATTCACAACTGGTAGTGAATCAAGTCTTAGGGGAGTATCAAGCACGAGGTCTGAAAATGGTCGCCTATCTGAACAAAACCAAAGACCTGTTGGCATAATTTGAAAAATATACCCTCCAGCAAATACCTCGAGATCAGAATTCAAACGCAGATGCCTTAGCCAAACTCGTGAGTGCAAAGGATGCTGACACTTTAAATATAGTGCCAGTTGAACGGCTGCGCGAGCCAAGCATACGAGCAGACGAAACCAATATGGAGGTCCGGTTAGCAGATACATGGATGGCACCATACTTGGAGTATCTCATGAGCGGTATACTACCAGCAGATAGAAACAAAGCCAGGACCCTTCAGAGACAGGCTGCTAGGTATATATTGGTCGATGGTATTCTTTACCAAAGAGGATACTCAATGCCACTGCCCAGGTGTGTTACACCAGAAAAGGCTAAAGAACTGATGAAGGAAGTACATGAAGGATTCTGTGGAGACCACGGTGGGGGGCAGAGCTTATCAAAGAAGATTCTAAGGCAAGGTTATTTCTGGCCAACAATGAATGAAGACTCGATGGAGTTTGTGCGAAAATGTGATAAGTGTCAGAGATTTTCCAAAATCCCACGGGCACCTCCTAATGAGTTAAAACAAATGCAAAGTCCATGGCCCTTCGCAATATGGGGTATTGATTTAATCGAGTCCTTGCCGACAGGAAGAGGTGGGGTGAAATACACAGTTGTGGCAATCGACTACTTCACAAAATGGGCCGAGGCAGAGCCACTCGCAACCATAAGGACAAAGAAAGTACTTGACTTTGTCATCAAGAACATTGTTTGTCGATATGGATTGCCAAGAAAGATTGTCTCAGACAATGGCACCCAGTTTGATAGTGACATGTTCACAGACTTCTGCAAAAGGCATGGCATAATCAAGAGCTTTTCTTCAGTTGCTCATCCGTAAGCAAATGGGCAAGTCGAAGAAATAAATAAGACATTGAAGGATACCCTGAAGAAAAGGCTCGAGGACGCTAAAGGAGCATGGCGAGAACAACTTCCTGAAGTACTCTAGTCGTATAGAACTTCTCACCGAATAGCAACAGGTCATACCCCATTTTCCTTAGCATATGGGTATGAAGCCATGTTGCCTGTCGAGTTAGATCCGCCCTCACATCGCAGAATCACATACGACCAAGACCAAAATAGCCAACTGTTGATGGAGTCCCTAGACCTGATTGAGGAGAAACGAGAGAAAGCCCAACTCCGAGTAGCTGCGTTCCAGCAAAAAGTCTCTCGGTATTTTAACTCCAAAGTAAAAGAAAGAAAGTTCAACGTCGGAGACTTAGTGCTTCGAAGAGTTTTCTTAAACACCCGCGACCCAGCTGCTGGAGTACTCGGACCAAACTTGGAAGGACCTTACCAGATTGAAGAAGTCCTTCATCCAGGCACCTATAAACTTGCACGCTTAAATGGAGATGTCGTTTCGCGTTATTGGAATGGAGAACACCTGCGCAAGTATTATCAATAAACAGGCCTTCTTAAAGGACTGGCTTGTATTAACTTTTACTTTTTACAAGTTTTGAAAAAGGGTTAGTCATGTTATATGGCTAATCGTTTATAAGTGTAAGATCTTTCATAGATCACTCGTAAAGACATGTTTAGACCATTTAAATACGAGAATTATAGGGGACTGTGCGTAGCCAGTCATTCTTGCCAAACGTTGTAATTTTTTACAAGTATTTGTTCATTACATGTGTTGTTTTGCTGTATTATAAGTTTTACATTTTATACTGAGTAGTAATGTTCGTACAGGTCATGGTCAAGGCAAGTGACCAAGGACCTAAAGCTCCTCAGTCACTTGGGGGGCATATAAGGTACAAAGAAAGCAAAGCATACCAAGAGGTATGTAAACACATGAACAAAATAAGTGAAAGCATACTACGGTACTTAGAGTATTTTTCAAAATTTATATTTTGTTATATCAAGCCAAAGTACTATGCTAGGTTCGGTCATGCGAACAGATGTTATAATAAAGCAAAAATATTATAATGTTAAAGGAATCCTTCTACACCGCGAGCAATACTGCTCGGATGTAACTGTTCAAGTAAAAGTAAAATAGCTGCCCTTGTAGCAATAAAAAATATTGTCTTTACATCACGACCGGTGGGTTGTGTAGTTGAGATAACAAAAAAAAAAAAGGTTAAGGAGCTGGAAGGTTAAGGAGCTGGAGGGTCTTGAGGAACGTCTTGGTCGATGGCTGTGCCAGCTTCAGTGTCTGCACCATCTATCCCTGCTGCCAGGGAAATCTCTGGGGAGGCAGGCACTTCAGCCCTCTCTTCTTCTTCCAGGCGAAGGGCACACTGCGACATTAAAGTCCTCCTCAAGCGTTCTGACAGATAGTTGAAGTTAGCCTCCCGGTTGTGCTTCCAGAACTCGTAGAAGCAAAGATGAGTGGCTTGCTTTTATTTCTCCAAGTTCTTAGCTCCAGCTTCCTCAAGCTCTTTCACTCGTTTTCTGAGTTCCTCTGCCTCCTGCCTGCTCGCGATCAGATTAAGCTCGAGCTGTACGGCTTGTTGATAGTTGAGTGTGGAGCTTTCCCTGAATTTTTCCCTGGCTTCATTGGATTTCTTCAGGGCGTTTCGGGTTTCCAGCAGCTCCTCGGTCAGAGTAGCTTTTTGCTCAAGCAGTTCTTCTTTCTGCTTAGACAACTCCATTTTCTCCCCGAGCAACTCGCCATTCTGTTTGGTAAGCTCATTGTTTTTAGCTTCGAGCGCTTTCTTAGCCTCGGCGAGCCTGGTATCGAAGTTCCTACCCTGAGACACCAACGCCCCAGCATGGCGCCAGCCAGCGGTTATGGTCAATAGTCCCTGAAGTTAGATAGAAAAAGATAAAGTAAAGGCAGGGAATTGAAAATAAATGTTACATCGTCAAGAGTTTACTTACGCTAACTATCTCGTTCAGTCCTCTATTGAGAACGTGAACAACCTCCATAGAGGTAGTTTCAGTAATGGCGGCCTGACTACGTTTATGCTTAGAGATCTTGTATATTCTCTCCCTGGCAGAGCTGACCACGATACTGGGCAGGGAGCCTTCGAGTGGAGTGCGCTAGGTTTGGCTGCTAGGGGCCTTAGGAGAAGGCTGCTGGTCGACGGGTGTTGCAGGATTGGAGGTTTGCTCGACCAAAGGTGTTGAGGCCAGCTGCTCGAGTGGCGATGGAGGTGATGAGTTCTCCTTCGAAGGGGCGGTAGCCAGAGGGTTGTCAGTTTGGGCCTTCTTTGAGGCATATTTACTGCTCTCCCCCCGAGCCCTCTTGTTGTTCTTCTTCTAGCCAGAAGAGGCGGTAGCAGCCCTGTAGTGCTCGAACACGTCCTCAGAGTCCATATCTGCACAAAGGAAACAACGCGAGCAGTAAGACAAGATGGTCACACAGGGCCAAAAAATGAAAGTGAAGAGATTACAAGTAAAGTACCCGCGCTACAACTATTGGTCGCTACATTATTTACTGAACTACTTACTGCCTGGAAGAAATCTGAATTTAAGATTGGAGCATTCTTAAAGTTGCCATCCCCGTCAAACAGATGACAGGGAATTGGCAAATTGTTTAAAAGCGAAATTACTATACTGTTGTCATCCGACGAGTCATCAAAGAGTTCGACAGGCTTGGCGGCTTTCTTCTTTCCTTTTCCTTTGGGAGCCGAGGGCCTCTCTGCTCGAGGAGTGCTAGCAGGTTCCCTGATTGTGACCCCGGTTGGTCTCCTCGGCGGAGGAGACGCCTGAGGTTGCTGCTCGAGTTCCCCTTTGGCACGAGCACTCCCTGTCGAAGGCCCCCTCGTCTCTGATTGGGGGGCCCAAAGGCCAGCCAACCTAAGGTTAGCCTCAGTAACCAGAGCCTTGATACTCTTTTCAGTATCTGACATGCAAGGTAAGAGTGCCGCCCTCGACACCATTCCCGAAGTTGGGTTTGGTCGCAGCCACGGGCCTGGAATACATCAAAGGTTGAAAATATTGTGGAGGAAAATACCAAGTGAATAATTCAGCTACTGATAAGAGAGTTTTACCTCCACGAGCGAAGGCCAGATTGTCCGCGACCAGGTCAGGCATAAGGAAGTACTCCTGGTGGTACCTCCCCACATTTGAGATGTGGGTCGTGTCAGTCAGGAAAGTGCGCCCGGTTTCCTGATGACACAGATGGAAGAGCCCCGTGCCTTCTTGGTTGGGGTTAGACTTGAGGTCGAACAGGTAGTTGACCTCATGTGGCGACGCCACGGGCCATTTTTTCTAGCTATACAGGATATAGAGTGCAGCGAGCATTCTATATCCGTTTGGGGTAATTTGGAAGGGGGCAACTCGAAAATAGTTGGCCACCCCCTGAAAGAATGCATGAAGAGGCAAAGTGGCTCCTGCCTCAATATGAAACCATGACCAGGCGCTGTAGGCACCTCCAGGCAGATTAGCCCTTTGGTCTGGGTTAGGTTTGACTAGGGTTACCTCTGTCAGATTGTATTTATTTAAGTAGTTGGCGATCATTCTGATCGACACCCTACTTTCAGAGACTACATGCCACTCGACGTCCGGTTGAATAGCGTGTCGAGGGTGGGCATGCCTTTGCACATTTGGATCGGGGGCATTTTCGTCTCGACCACTGGTCGAGGGAGCATCAGCAGTAGGCTGATGAGAAGTGTTGGGAGTTTTCTTTTTCGAGCTTTGGTTTTGGTACGAGCCATATTTTAAGTCAAAATTGGGGAAGTGTTTAGGTTAACGTGAGAAAAAGGAATATCTGATATCAAGGTCGAAAGTTGTTCTTCGTCTTCAAGCTGTTGAACTAAGAGATCGTCGTCGATGGGTCTTTCTCCTCCCCACGGGTCTTGCATATGAACTGAAAATAGACAAAGGAGGAGATAAGACGTAGCATTCTAACTGAAACACTAAGTTTTATGCTAGCAGTTTTAAAAACGGATCAAAAAGTGAAAGTAAAAAGTTTTCTGAAAAAAAGCTTTTTCAACTCCAAAAGGGTAGGAAAAACCCGGTTTTTCAACTAGCCTAAAAATTGAATTTTTACGTCGATTTTACGCCCTAAACCTATGATCCTGACTATCAAACTAATTCCTAACTTATATAGAGCAAAAATACACTACCCTATCAGGCATCAAACGGTATATGCAAAATCTTTACAAACATCTACCCAAGAACACAAAAAGTTTCAGAACTCAAAAGCAGTATGCATGGCATCTCGAAGAGTTTAAAAGACGAAGAAATTTACCTGGATGATGGTTGGAGATTCTGAAATAGGACGACTTTGGGCTTGCAAAAAAAGAACCCTTAAGCAAAGTGACGGGAGACCTTCGAAGTTCTGAGCTCTGGGATGGAGTTCTTGAGAGTTCTTGACAGGAAATGGCGAGTAAAAGGTTAAAATGTGAATGAGAGGGTTACTTATAGAAACTGAGGTGTGACAAAAAGGGAGTAATTATGAATTCCCTTTTTTGAAGCATGGGGGAGTGTAACAGCCGTCATAGTGGTTTCTTGAAAACTGAAAAGGCTTGATTAGACGTGATTAGGTCACGGTTTTCAAAAATGCACGAGGGCTCTGACAGATTTCGTGGGGCATATGAAAGGTTGTTTTCCTAAGTTTACTTAATGCTGGTCGCAATAAATAAACTTGGGGGGAAAATGTTATCCAAAAAATAGGCATGGATGATGTGGTAGACATTTTTAACACGTGCCTGACACCTGGCAGAGGTTCTGTTCGACTATCGACCAGGGAGAATCCCCTGACATAACATTTGGATTTTATATACGACCAGCTTGGTCGTATACTTCGTATATTTTGAGAAGATCTTGTGCAATTATAATCATATCCGAGATTATCTCCCATAATTCCTGAGTATCTGATTATTTAGGAAAAAATATCTGTAACAAATTTATGTAATCCTCCTTGAGCCTATAAATAGAGAAGAAATAGCTCAAGGAAGGGACTTTTGGCTAATTTGAGTTTATGCTTTACAAGAGAATTATAGCTATTATCTTTCGATTGTATTATTCATCCATCTAAGGCTTGTGAAACTCGAAGAACCCTAGTTCTTTGATCACTCCTTTGAGAATCAATATCAATAATAGCTTAAGTTGACGTAGGTCATTACCAATTCGTGGGGCCGAACCACTATAATTTGTTGTGTCGTTTACTGTTCTTTCCATTAGATCTATTTCAATACCTTCTATCACATCAAGCATTTGACTCCGTGTCAGTTGACCAAAACAAGGGTCAATAGGTATTATTAATTAAAATTTACAAATTATTTTTGAAACCATATATATAAATGTAATCAAATAATTAATTAATATATTTTACTTTATATCTTTTGCAGCGAACAAGTACGTCATATACAGAAGCACAAATTGATGAGTTGCGACAAGAATGGGCGACATATATGTTACCGATAATCTAAAGTTACCGACCTCGTTATTAGGTTTTCTTATTTTTTACCTCTTTCTTCATACACAATGCAATATTTGTCAATTTTGAATATGTCTAACAAATATTGTGTTTCTTATATATGTCTAACCAATTTCTTTTTCTTGCTTATTTTCATTTTATTAATTATGTCAATTTCAATTTAAATTAATATTAGATTGATTTCAATTTAATTAATTATTAAAATAATATTAAAATAATTTAAATTTAATTAATTATTAAATCAAATTAAAATAATATTAATTAATTTTTTTTTTTTAAATCTGGAAGACTTTCAATGTCTCCCATTAGGAGAGGTGGGAGACTTCTCACGTCTCCCGTTTGACTTTCAACCTCTCCCACTGGGAGATGTGGGAAGTCTCTCACCTCTCCCATTGGGAGACGTGAGACATATACTTACAATGACCTCACCTACAACATCTCCCCATTTGTGAGACTTTGTAGACTTTCAATATCTCCCAAATAAAGTCATAAAACTCCTATTTTGTTGTAGTGGCATAAACTTATCACTTGTAACACTTTTAGTAGGTTGTCATGTGTACTAATCTTCCTTACACCAACTTCTCTTCTTGCAATTATATCTCTGATGAAGTGAAGTTTTATATCTATGTGTTTAAATCTCTCATGGAACATGGGATTTTTTATCAAGTGTAAAGCACTTTGATTGTCACAATGTACATTGATACCTTTTGAGTTGAATCCCAGTTCATTTGTCAAGCCTTTCAGCCAGAGTGCTTCTATGATAGCTTTAGTTGCAGCCATGTATTCTTCCTCTATTGATAAAAGAGCTACAATCTTCTGAAGTTTCGATTTCCAGCTAACACATCCCCCCAAAATTGTAAATACATAGCCTGTCAAAGAACTCCTTGTGTCTATACTTTCTGCATAATCGGAATCAACAAAACCAGCAACTTCTTCTAAACTTTGAACCTCATTTTTTAACACAAGACCAGTATCCAAAGAGCCTTTAACATATCTAAAAATCCATTTTAGAGTAGACTAATGTTGTAACATCCCAAATTACCTAATAAGGCTTAGGACTTTGATCAGGGGGCCAGGATGGAAAATTATGGAGATTATGTGATTATGTGATATACATATGTGTATTATTATATGATTATGTGAATTATATTATGATATGAATTGATATGCATGTTTAGGTGTATTAAATATGCACGTGGGTCTGTTTCTGATTAAAATGGCAATTTTCGTAATTTGGCCTATTATGGGTATATTTGGCATATATGTGATATATGTGTGGGACCACATCATTATGTGGATACATTTGGGTTACTTAGCATGAGACGACCCTAGGGAGCAAGCTAGTGGGAAAGTCACAACAGGACCAATACTTGACTCAGAGTGAGTCAATGGGTATTTTGGGTATTTAGTACACTATCGGGATATTGAGTAATGAGAATGAATATTGTAGGATATATTTTTAGTCAGTGAGATCATGAGGGAATTCTAAGGATTCTGACCATTTTGCCCTCAGGGACGTTTTTGGGTACCTCGAGCCTTGGGATTTGTTTAAGGTTACTTGAACTATAAGTAAACTCTCATAACTATATAACTCAGAAAAACTCCCTCGTTCTCTCTCTCATTCTCTTATTTCAGCTCATTAGCATTTTCGAAGGAAACTTGAGTTTTAGGGCTCAGATTCAAGCAATGTTAGAGTCATAATGATTCTAGGGAAGATTAGAAGATTGATAGTCAGATGATTTAGCTGGGAAACAACGTAATCTAAGGTAATCAAAGCTTTAAGTTTATGAGTTTATTTTCTTAAGTTTCTTGAGTTTTGATTTGGATTTTATTGTTTGGTGAGTTTTTGATCCATTTGAATGGTGGGTTTTGTTGCCTAGGACATTCTAGGGATGTTGTGAGATTGAATAGTGGGTTTGGTTTGGAGTTGGGGTGATTTTTGGAAGGATTTAGAGTTGTGAAATCTGGGTTCGCGGGGTCGCACCGCGGCCCTATTCTTGGGGTGCCGCAGCCCTCCTGAACCCAGAGGTAAGAGGTAGTTTCCTGATGCGAGGTCACGTCGCGGCGCCTGTTAGGCTACGTCACGTCGCGTGTTCAGTGAGAGGAGACGCTGGGGCCTATAACTTGGGCGGGCCATGACTCGAAGCTTAGGGTCATGATTCTTAAGGGATTTTTGGGCCTTGGGAAGGTTTTGAGTGCGGGAACTCAAACCTAAGGGCTCGAGATCGATCCTACTACGCAATTTAGTAGAATTTGATGTCCCGAACGCTAGGACTCGGTCCGAAAGCCTTTATTCACTCATGATTGATGGGATTCTATGTTATGGTTATGACTAGGTTATCTCTCGGGGCTCGGAACCGGGATCGTGCTCAAGGGTCGTTCATTCATAACCTGTGCTTGGACTAAAGGTAAGAAAACTGCACCCCGTATATGATACATGTGATTATTGCTTGGACTGAATTGTTAAATGGGAATATGAATAGGGCATGAACGCCTGAGAATGTGCATGCTTAGGATTATTCTTGTGATTGGTGATTAAGCATGTTCTTTGTATTTGGATATTTGATATATGATATATGCTTGTCTACATTATCTGATTGAAAAAGGCTTGACTTATAAGTAAAGGACGGAAATAGCGCGCTGAGTGCTGGTAAAAAAGCATTGACTTATAAGTCAAGGGCGGCAATAGCACGCTGAGTGCTGGTCATTTTGGTTAGGCTAACCAGGAGAGCATCATATGCTTGTCTGACCCAATGGTCGTGGAAAACTCAGTGCTAGGTACGCAGGGCCAGCTCCAAGGGTTGTTTTATAGAGGATAGGGCAATGGGCCCTGGGGTGACTTATTAGTCCAATATCCTAGGGCTGGGCTCCAAACTTGACTTATAGGTCAAGAATGGAATCAATGCGTTAAGCATCGGTCGATAGCATTGACTTATAAGTCAAGAACGGAAATATCATTGAGCGATGGTCGAAAAGCATTGACTTATGAGTCAAGGACGGCAATCGCGTTGAGCGCTGGTTGAAAATCATTAACCTATGAGTCAAGAACGACATTAGCACACTGAGCACTGGTTGAAAAGCATTGACTTATGAGTCAAGAACAGCTTTAGCACACTGAATGCTGGTAAAAAAGCATTGACTTATATGCAAGGATGGGAATAACGTTGAGCGATGGTCGAAAAGCATTGACTTATAAGTCAAGGATGACAATAGCGTTGAGCACTGGTTAAAAAGTGTTGGACCCAAAACGGGTATGTTTTAAATTTTAAACTCGCAAGTGCATGAATCGTTTCGGAATATAATGTTCATGTAAGTACGAGGTCGAACCCATGGGAGTTGACTAACATCAAAAGAAACTATTTCAAACAAAGCAAGAATATTCTAACCTAGTTCCAAATATTTGATGAGATTTTGTTTTAGAAAAATAAAAGACAAGTAATAAAAATATTAATGATAAAAATGGTTTTCAAATGAGATATGTAAAATAAGATTATTAAGATTTTAGAATCCACAAAATGCAAGTTCAATAGTATTTATAAGTATATTGATTCCCAAGTTTTGATATAGTTGAAATAAATCACACTATATATTTTTTCAAAATATATTTTCTATTCAAGCACAAGTTACTCTTTCAAAAATGTAGGATTTTTCTTCACTTATATAAGATATAATTTCTAAGCATTAGTTGTGTTACAACCTAATGAAACTACATAAAATCAAAGAGATCATGTTTAGGCAAAATATGATACTTATGCTCTAAGAATTAGATGTGAACAATTTAATGAAAAACATTTAATAAAAGAATATCATATTTTTGCATAATGAAGAACTAAGTGTAATATGCTTTAACAATCAACACTAGATGAAAAATGCATATCTTTGATAGAAAAATCCATAAACAATGTTGTACAAATGGGAAATCAACATACAACAAAAAATACTATCTAGTTACATTTTGCTTCATCATCATCTTAATAACCTTTGAAAAAGATTAGAAGCTCATAACTAGATAAAAATTATAAAATAACATACTTGACATGCTCTTCAAAAGATGAAAATGGTAGAGAGAAGATAGTGAAAAGAAGAGAGAAAAATATGTGTAGAAGATGTTGAAAAGATGAAGAAGAAGAGCTCCCCAAATGGTCTTACAAGGCTCTATTTATAGGCAAAATATGGAGATTAAATTAATCAAATTAAAATAAATAAATTGATTAATTTAATTGTGTTGGGAAGTGGTAGGATAAATAGAGTAAGTGTAAGAGTATTGGAAAGATGAAATGTTTGGTTGGGTAAAAGATTAGTGAAAAGCTAGGGTAAAAAAAATAAATTAGGAATGTTTATTTAGGTAAGAAAAATAGGGAAGAGTGAATTGATATTTGAGTGAAAAATATTGGGAATGAAAATGTGATTTTTGGGTCTTTTTGTGGCTGTGGCAGAGTGGGTTCGGTTTGGGCCATGGAGCTGAATTGGGCCTGGTGGAAGCTTGCTTCACGCATCATGTGATGCTGCCTTGTTGATGAAGATGCAGGCGTGGGCCTGGGCTGGGTTGATGCTGGCGTGAAGGAGCTTTGCTGGCTGAGAAGTTGGAAGGTTGCTGCTTGTTGTGGTGTTATATGCTTAGGAGCATGATGGCTGGGAGTATATATGCTTGCTGCTGGGAGCAACGTGGGAGAAGGTGGAGGAGCTGTTGGGCTTGGGCCCAAATGAAGCATTTTTTTTTTTTATAAATGTCAACTATTTGTCTTGCTTTTTTTGAAAATGCCATATTGTCCTTCATTTTTATTTCTTTTTAAGAGCATACATTCCCTACAAAATAAATATAAAATAAATCATAATACAATATTTTCAACCATAAAATAAATCAATTTAATTCTTTGAAAATATTAATTATAACTTAATTTATATTTTACATTTAAGTTCAATAATACAACATTGGTTTTACCACTAACTTAACAATAATAATTTAAATAATTAACTACAACATTTTATGACAAAATACTTATAAAAACACACAAAAGTATATAAATTCATGATAAGACTACTAAATTCAAAATTACTTAAAAACTTAATAAATCAATTAAAAACTTAAGAATTAAGCAACAATTAGCACATAAGAAGTGGTAAAATAACTCTATTTTGTAGAGTTATCAAAAAGCATTGACTTATAAGCCAAGGGTGGAGATAGCATGCTGAGCGCTGGTTGATATGGTTATGCCTAATGAGGAGCGTGACATACGCTTGACCGACCTATTAGTCGTGGAAAACTAAAACACTATGTACGCTGGGCCAGCTCATTAGTCCCATATCCTAGGGCGTTGAGCCCTAGTATGATTTATTAATCATGTATTAGGGCGCTAAGTGTGGCGTGCTGCCCCTTTGGCACACCCACATGGGGCCATTTTGTAATTGAGCATGCCTTGGTGCTTGATCATTAGTCAAGTCTTGCACCAAGCAACCTCATGGGATAGGGTAGTGGTGGTTTTGTAATTATGTATATGTCTCCCAGACAAAAAACATATATGTTACTAGGAAGACCTTATTTCCCTAGAAGGCTCCTTAGGGGTAGGTGACCTGGTGACTTAGGGAAGCACCATGGCCATCAGAAGATAAGGGCCAAAGCTGTGTTCTCCCTTGCCCTATCAAGGCTATATATTAATAAAACAATATTTATCCATACTTGCCCCTGTGTGCTTCCTTGTTGCCTATGTGTTACTTGTTTGTTATCTTCGTTGGGCCATTGCGTGCCACTTGCCTTGTTGTGTGCTTTGTGTTGTGTGGACGTTCCTAGGAATGACTTGCTTTGTGCTTGCTCATACTTCGTTATTGCACGTGGGAGGGGCAGACTAACTTAGTGGGGGTCCATATGGACGACTTCGATGTAGTCTTGGGAATGGACTTTCTAACCGAGAAAGGTGCCATTCCAATTCCTGCCACTGGGAGCTTGCTCATAATGGGAGAGACTCCTTCAATGGTGCCTACAAAGGTGAAACCAGCCCCTGGTGTGAAGCTTCTATCAGCTTTACAGTTCAAGAAGGGTGTGAAGAAGCAGGAGCCCACTTATGTAGCGGTACCCACCATGTTCGAAGAAGCAGTGGAAGAGATTGTTCTACTAGAAATTACGAGGGTCTTAAAGATGTATGAGGACGTGATGCTAGATAAACTCCCCAAAGCCTTGCCACCAAAGAGGGGGATTGATCACTAGATAGAGCTGGTGCCGGGAGCAAAACCTCCAACAAAAGTGCCTTACAGAATGGCACCCCCTAAACTAGAAGAGTTGAGGAGACAACTAAAAAAGTTATTGGAGGCTGGCTTCATCAGACCGTCGAAGGCGCCATTTGGCGCACCTATGCTATTCCAGAAGAAGCACGATGGGAGCTTGAGACTGTGCATTTACTATAGGGCTCTCAACAAGGTTACAGTTCGCAACATCTACCCCATCCATCTGATCGCTGATTTGTTCGACCAGCTAAGTGGAGCTAAATAGTCACAAAGTTGGAATTGAGATCGGGCTATTATCAGGTGAGGATCGCTGATGGGGATGAACCAAAGACTACGTGTGTTACTCGATATGGAGCATTTTAGTTTCGAGTAATGCCTTTTGGGTTGACAAATGCTGCACAATGATGAACCAAGTATTCCACGAGTACCTAGATAAGTTTGTGGTGGTGTACTTGGATGATATCGTGGTTTATAGCGCCACGGTTGAAGAGCATCAAGAGCACTTGGCTCAAGTGTTTAATAAGTTGAGAGAAAACCAGCTATATGTGAAGCGCGAGAAATTCTCATTTGCACAGGAGAGCATATAGTTCCTAGGCCATATTGTGGAACGTGGTCGAATTTGTATGGATCTGGAGAAGGTGAGGGCAATCCAAGAATGGAAAGCCCCCACAAGCGTGAAGGAACTCCGCTCCTTCCTGGGCTTAGCCAACTACTATAGAAGATTTGTGGACGGCTACTCAAGAAGGGCGACACCCTTGACTGAGATGCTGAAAAAGGGTGTGACTTGGGTGTGGACTGACAAGTGTGTCGAAGCATTCAGGAGTTTGAAGGAAGCCATGATGAAGGATCCTGTTCTTGCCTTGCCAGATGTTAGCAAGCCCTTTGAAGTACAGACAGATGCCTCAGATTATCCTCTTGGAGGGGTACTAGTACAAGAAGACCACCCAATAGCATATGAGAGCCGCAAGCTGTCTGAAGCTGAGAGGCGGTATACTGCCCAGGAGAAGGAACTCCTCCCAGTTATCCATTGCTTCTGAGTGTGGAGACATTACTTGCTGGGGTCAAAGTTCGTGGTGAAGATGAATAATGCAGCGGTTAGTCATTTCCTTACTCAGCCGAAGCTGACCCCTTAAGCAGGCTCGATGGCAGGAGTTCGTGGAGGAATTCGACTTCCGTTTTGAGCACAGGGCAGGATGCTTGAACCAGGCAGCTGGCGCCTTGAGTCGCAAAGTAGAATTGGCGACTCTAAAGATCTTGCCTAGTTTGTCGACTAGCATGGTGAACACTCCACTCAAGGAGCGCATCAAAGAAAACCTGGAGAAAGACCCGGTTGTCAGGACCATCCTGAAGCTCGTAAAAGAATGCAAGACTCGCCAGTTCTGGGTGGAGGATGATCTTTTGTGGACTAAAGGGGGTTGCTTGTATGTGTTCGAAAGCTGGAGATTTGTAGAGGACATTACTAAGCGAGTGTCATGACACCTTGTGGGCAGGTCATCTAGGGTGGCAGAGAACCCATGCCCTCTTGAAGCAGGGATACTACTGGCCACAAATGCGAGATGATGTAGTGGAGTACACCAAGACCTGTCTCGTCTACCAGCAAGACAAGGTCGATAGGAACAAGACACCTGGGTTGTTGGAGCCCTTGCGAGTCCCAAGTCGACCATGGGAGAGTGTGTTTATTACACCCAGATTTTGAGCCTTGAGAATTGTGATCTTGAAAGCTGGATTCTTCAGGAATGGGTTCGTAATGTCTGGAACACGTGTCCGCAACCTAGGCACCGAACCTACAAGTAGGAGCAACCTCGAAGATGGTAGCCTCGAAATCCTCACAAGCTCGAAAGACAGACATCGAAGTACGTCTATTCTCGGATGACCCGGATCAGGGGTTTCGAGCCTGACATAAGTATGAGCTCGAAGCCACATGATCTCGGGGAAAATTCTACAGCTCGAAAGTCATTAAGAGACCTTGGTGGGCATGGCACTGACGATTTAGATTGATAACTTTGAATATCTTAGTGAGTCATTTTGGAGATACGCAGTCTACATTCATTATTGTAAATCCCCTATAATAAAGGGGTATTTATTATTCAGTTATACGCCCCCTGGTCTTCAGGGGACGTTTCCTTGTATATAGGAGTTACAGGCTTTTAATGCCATTAAATTTATTTACATATACAGAATAACTTCCTGAAATGTGTGGGATAGTATTATGAAATCTCCTCTATAAATAGAGAAGTCATGCACCATTGTAAAGGGCCGAATTTTTGTGATCTGAGGAGAAACTCTGGAGAATTCATTCTTGAAGAATTTCCAGAAATCATCTTAAGTTCTAATAACAAAGACTCGTGGAATAGGCAGAGTTAACTGCTGAACCACGTAAAAAATCTCATTTGTTTTATTGTATTTTTCTGGCCATAACTATTTATTGTTTTCGTGCTCTTTATTCACTGTTGACGAAAAACGGCGTTAACAGTTTGGTGCTTTTATTGAGAGCCTTAAGCATTCAGTCCCTGAACAAGTTATGGCCTCTAACGTTCCTGAAGAAAACTATCTGAGACGCCTTAGGAAACAGCCAATGGTAAACCCAGATGCTGAAGAGAGACGCGAGTCCTCCGATTCTCGGGGACCACCCGCACCTCTAAGGGATGAGGATATGTATTACAATCCTGAGTTGTACGTTCCCATTGTGGAACTTGAAAACCGGCAGTTGAGACAGCAGTTGGCAGAAGCCAACAAGTGGAATGAGGAGTTAGCAAGGATAGCTGCAGAGGCACAGGCGGCTCAGCCCCCGCCTCCACGTGAAAACCAAGCTCCTCCTCTGAGGGACGTGCATGTTCCTCCCCGCAGGCCTCGTGGGCGTCCACGAAAGAATGCTGCCACTAGAAGGCCGGAAAAACCTCCGGCACCAGCAGAGCCATCCGCTCCCTCGAGACCCCAGAGAAGTACCCGAGCTAGGGCCCCGGTTAATCCACCTGCGGAGGTACCAGTGAGAACTGAGAACAACCGAGCCCTTGTAGAGGCTCGGACTCAAGTCCCTGGGAACACGCAGAATGCAACCAACCCATCTCGGGCAAACTTCGGACCGTCCAGGCCACGAAATGGGTGGCAGCCACTATCGCCCATACAGTTCCCTCCATCGCCTATAAGATATCCTTCACCTCTTCGCAGGAATGCTTAACCAGTTCGAGATAAGGACGAAAGACGCGCGGGGAGGAGGAAAGGGAACAGGGAAGCTTTCCGGGAGCGGAGAGGCGCCCTATCTGAAAAAAGTCAAACGTCCCGGTCTCGCACGGCAGAAACAAGGCGGCACGAAAAAGACCCATCTCAAAATAATCATGCGACAAGTCTTACTAGTGACGACTCTGGAGTTACCAGATCAGTCAGTATGCATGATTGAGGTCGAAAGAATACTGGGAGCCACAGGAATCGCTCCGACCTGCGGGAACATTTGAATCAGAATCGGGGTAATGTTAACCCGACTAACCAGGACCTGAGGGATCGCTTAAATAGGCGTAAAGACCCCCTTGTGAAGGCGCGAACCTGGAATTGTGATCGACGACAACCATTTCCAGACAAGACCCCTCGCGAACCCGGTCCAGGAAAGAATTGATCAGTTAGAAAAGGCCTTTAGGATTTTGAAAAATGAGCAAGGTTAGGGTCGATATGAAGATTCTGATGAGGATCTTGAACCGTTTGCTCCCCATATTTCCAACACTCCATTTCCCCAAGGATTTCGGATCCCTCACATCCCAACGTTTGAGGCAAAGTCCGACCCGTACAACCATTTGAGTACATTCAACACCATAATGAGAGCAAGTAATGTGGGTTACGAGCTCAGATGCATGTTATTTCCAGCATCACTGACAGGACCAGCCAAAAGCTGGTTCGAAAAATATAGAAGAGACTCAATAACTTCTTGGGATCAGCTGTCTAAAGACTTCAAGAAGCAGTTCAGAGCCATGATGGGGGTTAGATCTGAGGCATCAACTCTGACTAACGTTCGGCAGCAGCCAGGTGAGACATTGAAAGGTTACCTTACAAGGTTTAACTTGGTAGTTGCCTGAGCTCAGAATGTGGATGACAACGGTCACCTAATGGCTGTCCAAGCTGGAGTAATGCCAGGAAGTGCTCTCTAGGACGACATGCAGAGAAAACCGGTGAGGTCCCTAACCGAGTTTAATAAACGAGCACAGAGGTTTGTCAATGTAGAGGAAGCGAGGTTGACACTTAATGTGACTTCCCAGCCTGTAACTACAACGATAAACATAAACTCTGCCTCAACTTCGACGGACCCACCAGCTTCAAAGCCTGCTACGGAAAACCCTTCCAAGAGAAAAAAGAACGAAGGGAGTAACCCTGAGGCCGAGGGAGGAAAGAAAAAGAAGGGGGAGAGATATTTCTCCATGTACAGAGTGTACACCGAGCTCAACGAGTCTCGGGAGAACATATACCTGGCTAATGAAAACCAAGTCCCCTTCAGGCGTCCAGACCCAATGAGAACTCAGAAGTCCAAGAAGGACTCCAGCAAATATTGTCGATTTCACAGAGACACTTGGCATACTACTGATGAATGTCGACAGCTGAAAGATGAGATCGAAGGATTGATCTCGAGAGGTTATTTCAGACAATACGTCAAAAACTAGAATACTAATCAAGCGTCCGCGAGCCAGAGAGCAGCTACGCCACAGCCCACACAAAACAACAATTCCCGAGCTAGGGAAGAAGATAGGCCCCCTCCAATTGATGGAGAAGACGTGATAACCATCTCAGGAGGGCCTCATCCCACGGGCATGGGCAGAAATGCCCAAAAAAGATATGTGAACGAGCTAAAAACTGGGGACGGGTCTCCTTATGAACCCGAACCTAGAGCTCCAAAAAATAAAAAAATTGAATCCCAGCCAATAACCTTCACTAAGGATGACGCGTCTCATGTCCAGTTTCCTCACCATGACCCACTGGTCATCACTCTCCAGCTCACAAATAAGAGAGTTCACCAAGTTCTCATAGACAATGGGAGCTCGGTTAACATTCTTTACAAAGCCACCTTGGAGAAAATGGGACTCACTCTCTGTGACCTGAAAGCATGTGCAACAATACTGTACGGCTTTTCAGGAGAAGGGACTGCTTGCATGGGATCCATTGAACTCCCCATAACCTTGGGAGACTACCCAGTCTCAACAACCAAAATGATGGAGTTCGTAGTAGTAGACCTACCTTCGGCATACAACGTGCTGCTCGTAAGACTCGCCCTGGTTGGGCTGGGGGCAGTCTCGTCTGTAAGGCATCTAGCCGTTTAGTTCCCAACCCCCAGTGGCATCGGGACATTGAAGGGAGACTAGTTGGCTGGAAGGGAATGCTACAGCATTTCCTTAAGAGGAAAGAAACAGAGGAGCGCACAGGCACTCATCATTGTTCAGAATAAAGATGGGACGGTCTTGGAGATTGATGAAGAAATCGATTTGAGGGTTGAGGAGAAAGTTGATCTTGAACCGTTGGAAGAGCTTGAAGAGATCCAGCTCGAAGAGTCCGATCCCTCGAAAAAGGTAAAGGTTGGAAAACACCTCCAGGAAGAAACCAAATAGCAACTAATTTTCTTTTTGAAGAGAAACCAGGATTTCTTCACATGGTAACATTCAGACATGGTAGGAATAAGTCCGAACATAGCGAGCCACGTGCTAAATATTGATAAAAGCTTCCCTCCAAAGCAACAAAAGCGAAGACAGCTGGATGATGACAGGAAAAAGGCACTGAAGGAGGAGGTCGACAGGTTAAAAGAAAACCGGTTCATTAGGGATGCTTTTTACCCTGACTGGGTGGCCAATCCGGTGTTGGTCCCAAAACCTAATGGGACGTGGAGAACCTATATTGACTATTCGGACCTCAACAAAGCTTGCCCGAAGGACTATTTTCCCTTACCAATAATTGACCAGCTCGTGGATGCCATGGCGGGGCATGGACTGATGTCGTTCATGGATGCCTATTCTGGATATAACCAGATTCCCATGCATGCCCCCGACCAGGAACATACGAGCTTCATAGCAGACAAGGGGCTATACTGTTATAATGTCATGCCATTCGGGCTAAAAAATGTTGGGGCCACATACTAGTGGCCCGTGAATATGATGTTTTCGGAGCAAATAGGGAACAACATGGAAGTTTATGTTGATGACATGCTAGTCAAGTCTCAACTTAATGATAACCATGTTTATGACCTCGAAGAGTGCTTTGGTGTGCTCCGGAAGTATAACATGAAACTAAATCCTCAGAAGTGCACCTTCGGGGTATCATCAGGAAAATTCCTGGGCTTTATTGTAAACGCTCATAGAATAGAAGCCAACCCAGACAAGATCTAGGCCCTGATCGACATGCCTTCACCTCGAAGACACAAAGATGTCCAAAGTTTGACCGACAGGATGGCGGCACTAAGTAGGTTTATTTCAAAATCTACAGACCGTTGTCTTCTGTTTTTCAACCTTTTGAGGGGAGGTAAGAAATTTGAATGGACGGAAGAGTGCGAGCTGGCCTTCCAGGAGCTTAAAAAGCACCTCGCAGAACCCCCCATCTTATCAAAACCTATTATGGGAGAAGTACTGTACTTATATCTCTCCACTACCGAACACACAATAAGCGCAGTGCTCGTGGGAGAAGAAGAAAAGGTACAGAGACCCATATATTACATCAGCAAAAGATTACTGGGGGAAGAGTTGAGATAACCCTTGATGGAGAAGCTAGCTCTCAGCTTAATTCATTCATCTCGTAAACTTTGACCCTACTTTCAGGCGCACCCCATCCATGTATTGACTGATCAACCACTTAGGCAAGTCCTGTCTAAACCGGAGGCTTCGGGTCGACTTCTTAAATTGGCGGTTGAACTCGGACAATTCGAGATCACCTACCACCCGAGGACAACCATTAGGGCATAGGCATTGGCAAAATTTATAGTGGAGTGTACTGGCATGACCAACGATAAAGTTTTAACCCCGGCCCACGAGCTGTGGAAACTTTACGTCGATGGGTCATCTAATGAAAATGGATCGGGGGCAGGGGTCATTTTGATTACTCCCGCAGGGAGAAAATTTCATTCTGCCTTAAGATTCGACTTCAATGCATCGAATAACGAGGCTGAATACGAGGCTTTACTGGCGGGACTTCGTATAGCCAAAGAGCTCAAAGCTAAAGCAATACATTGCTACAGTGACTCCCAGCTTACAGTTAACCAAATCTTGGGAGAATACCAGGCTCGTGGCATAAAAATGGCAGCTTACTTAGAGAAGGAAAAATCCGCATTGGAACATTTCGAGTTTTATGCGTTCAAACAGGTTCCCCGAGAGAAAAACTCAAATGCAGATGCCTTAGCTCGGCTCGCTACTTCCACCGAGAATGATGAGCTAAATGTTGTGCCAATAGAACACCTCTCGGCACCTAGCATTAACGAGTCGGAGGAGGAAGACATGTGTTTGATTGAGTCCGAACCTACCTGGATGACCCCGATTGTCGAATATCTCAAGACCGGAGTCCTTCCAAAAGATCAGAACCAGGCTCGAAAGTTAATGTATCAACTTCCCCGTTACACAATTTTGGACGGAAAGCTGTATAGAAGGGGATATTCCATGCCATTACTTCGGTGCGTGACTCCACCCGAAGCCAAGAAGATCATTGAAGAAATTCATGAAGGGTTTTGTGGAGACCATACTGAGGGGCATAGCCTGTCCAAGAAAATCATACGCCAAGGTTATTTCTGGCCTACCATTAAATCGGATTCTTTCGAGTACGTAAAGAAATGCGATAAATGCCAGAGGTTCGCCACGATTCCTCGAGCTCCACCATCCGAGCTGACCATGATGACTTCCCCATGGCCCTTTGCGGTATGGGGAATCGACCTCATAGGCTCTCTCCCAACTGGCAAGGGCGGTGTGAAGTATGCTGTAGTCACCGTAGACTACTTCACAAAGTGGATAGAGGCTGAACTGTTAGCAACAATAACTTCCAAAAAGGTCCTTGACTTCGTGGTAAAAAACATCGTATGCCGATATGGGATGCCGAGGAAAATTGTATCCGACAACGGAACCCAGTTTGATAGTTACATGTTCACCAACTTTTGCGAGAAGAATGGAATAATAAAGAGTTTTTCGTCAGTAGCTCATCCTCAGGCGAATGGCCAGGTCGAAGCTGTAAACAAAACTCTCAAGAGTTTGCTAAAGAAAAATTTGGAGGAAGAAAAGGGACGATGGCCCGAAGAATTGCCCCAAGTCCTATGGGGATATAGGACTACAACTCAAACATCAATGGGACATACCCCGTTCTCTCTAGCATACGATTGCGAAGCTATGTTGCCTATCGAGGTTAAAATTCCTACAATTCGAACTCACATTTATGACCAAAGCTCGAACCACACTCAGCTCGAAGAAACCTTAGACTTGATCGAAGAAAGAAGAAATGAAGCTCAACTGAGGAATGCTGCCTACCAGCAACGAGCTACTAGGTACTTCAACAAGAGGGTTCGAGATCGAAAGTTTGATGTGGGAGATCTGGTGCTAAGGCGTGTATTTTTGGCAACGAGAGATCCAGCAGCTGGCGTGCTCGGGCCAAATTGGGAAGGACCCTACTAGATAGAGTCAATCATCCGCCCCAGTGTCTACAAGCTAGCGAGATTGGATGGGAGCCTGGTACTGCGAGCATGGAATGGCGAACACCTAAGACCTTACTATCAATAGTGTAGGAAGGATGTTGCCTGTAACCATGCTTGTTTATCTGTACTGTTTTGCCTACTTTTGGATTTTGTTAAATAAAGAGTTAATTCGTCTAATATAATTTATTTTTGCAATCTCTCTTAATCTAATAACCTATGGTCACATTCATAGGATATTAAGGGGGCATCATTGGTATATATATAAATACCACCAGCTTGAAAAATAAAGTAACATATACGAAATACATACAAGTGTTTGGAGATAACCAAATGCGCCAGATAAGATAATTTGGATATAACCAATTATAAAAAACGTAAGTGTTTAGATGTAACTAGATGCGCGAGCTCAGATATTTTGGACGTAACCAAATTATCAAAATATTGAAATATTTGGATATAACAAAATATGTGAATTAGACTAAACATATAAGTGCATGGATTTCAAACCAATCATAGCCTTAAAAGGTTTGGAGCAAACCAGCTAAAACTAATCGACAATAAGTTGGAACATAAACCCACTTCGAGTTAAGTCGAGATCGAGGCTGGAATATCTTATAAAAAATAGTTTCAAACTCACAATCTCGGAGAGATAACCGAGGACGAGAAAAAGTAACTAAAAAATAAGGTATAACTCAACCGTCTGCATTACACACCATACAAGTACTTTTGGGTTCATGGTTAAAGTAATATCCGACCTTGATGAATGACGAGATCGGAAGCGGATAATTCGAGCAAACTGTGCATGAATGCATTGAACTTTGAGCCTAAATCCAAACTATGTTTGTGCGAATAAACAAGCATATGCGACTCTTTAATGTAAAGCATGAGTATTAAAAGAAAAAGAAATTGTATCAGCCCTACGGGCATAAAATAAAACAGTTACAAAAATGAAGGGACGCAGCCCCGAGGTGAGGTTCAAGAAGGAGTAGTTTCCTTGGCCTTCTCAGCATCAGCGGCACTAGACCCCTCAGGACGAATAGCATGACTATCCTTTTGAGAAACCTCGATGGCGGCCTCCCGAGCAGCCTCCTCCACCTCAAGCCGAGCATTCCACTTATCTAGGAGCTTTGCCTCAAGAAGGCCTAGGAAGCTGGTATCGAGGTCGTCGTTATTGGCCCATATTCTGTACATTGCTAGATCGACCGCCTGGTCCTTCTTCTCTTTATACTCGTCAAGGAAGCGAGCCTTTTCACCCTTAATTATATCAAAAGTGGCGGCCTGGTCTTCTTCGAGCTTTTTATTAGCCTCTTGAAGCCGATTGTTCTCCTTCTCAAGCTCCGCGAGCCTGGCATTCTCCTTCTCAAGCTCTGTGAGCCTAGCATTCAGCTTCCCAAGCTCGGAAGCCTTGGCCTTAAGCTCCTTGGCTCCTGCCTCAAGCTTTGCATTTGCTGCCCTTAGGTCATCACTCAGTTTTAGTTGAAGATCCTTCGCCTCCTAAGCATAGGACTTGCTCGAATGGACCTCGTTGTTCAACTTATAGTTGAGCTGGGCAGAAATAGCAAGAGTCTGACACACAAAAAAAAATCATCATTAACACTCAGACCGTCTATAAATATAACTAAGAAAAAAAAAGGGGAAGAAAAGTTACCACGGCGGCAAGCTCGATACTCTTCTCGTAGAGGGCGGTGCAATCTCGGGCGTTGTTCAAACATTGCCATTGGGGAGCGTCGAAACTGCTAAAGCTCTGGACGATTCGGGACAAGACGTCCGAGCCCAGCGTAGCCCCATGGGATCCAGCAGCATTGTCAATTACATACTCCTCAACGTGAGTAGAAACTGACAGCTTGTGAGTTAGAGAAGCAGAAGGCTTTTTGGGAGGTGGACTGAGTGTCGGGTGAACCAATACAGGACGTTGAGGCTCGGCCATAACGGAGGCACCGACCTGTGAAGTCGGCACCACAGTGGAGCTCGTGGCAGGCGGAGCCAGAGGAGGAGGTGTCTTTTTAGTCCTCTTAAGGACCTTGGTAGGCCGGTCAACCTTTCGCGACCCCCTGGGGCGTTGCTCCTCTTGGCACCGCCACTCTCGAGGATATTGTCAAGGTCGGAATCCATAGCACCTGCACAGTTCCAATTGAGGTTAAGCATAGTGCTAACAAACTTGGAAGATATAAAAAAAAAACCAAGGAGAGAAAGACCTAACTGGAATTCTCCCCCAAGCTTGAGCTCGGAGACCATGAAATTCCCTCATCTTCAGAAGAGGCGGGGGGAGTACCTTCCCTATATGTGGATGTCAACCTCGAAAGGTCCCTATAATCATTGGTTCTGTATTGGATGACTATTCCGTTCCATACCTCGTTCAGGCTATACATAGTATCGTATTGCCCGAGCCACCTATCGAACCTATGAACCCGTTCATATACCCACACATAGAAGTGGTTCCTATCGTCCTGGCACAACACTAACCTATCGGGTTTGTGTTTTAGTAAGGTGGGGGACCACATTTTTGAGCTTAGGATGATTGTACCTTGATCATCCGAGCCCGAGCTCGAGGCTTCATCGTTGGCCTCATTCCCTGATTGTGGGCTCCTCCGGCAAATTGGAGGCGGGGGCCTCACCTCACTTCTCGGGGGAAGGGCGCCTGTTGGCAAGGGCACGAGATCCCAGCGGTCGTATTTTTTGTTAGACCAGTCCGAGGTGGACTGGCCATCTTCCAAGAGCCCACAAGCTTGAAGTTTACCTTCATGCAAAAGGTATGAGAGTGATCTCCTGCCATAAGGTAGTTGAAGCAGGGTCTCCCTACGCCCCTTCATCTCGTCAGAAGGAGTGGGGCGATGATAGTTGGCTGGAAAATAAAACACATTTCAACTAAGTATAAGCCTATAGATAAATGTTCGAGCACAGAGATAAAGGAGGTGGGACACTTACGGATCCGTCTAAACGAATAGCATCGTGACGAAGACAGGCCATCCGTCTAGAAGAAGGCCTTCTTAAAATCAGGAGAATGGTTGGGAAGATTCTCAAACATCTTTTTCTCCTTTGGGTAGCTCGAGAGGTAATAGAATCCATCTCCTCCCCGAGCTCGGGAGGGATTACTTTTCAAACAAAAGAGATACAAGATCTCTTTTGGCGTGGGTCCTTCCCACTTCAGCTCGTTGTAAATCGACTTCAGGGCAGACAAAACCCTATACGATTTGGTGTTGAGCTGGAATGGAGCCAGCCCAATGAAGTCCATGAAGTCCTTGAAGAAAGACTTCAAAGGCAGTAACGCTCCTGCCTTCATATGCTCCTGGCTCCAAGCCGCATACCTCAGCTTGTTATCAGGATTTCTATCTCCTGGGGCGCGACAGCTTCGCTCTTGGGAGGTAGGAGCTCGGCACCTCAAGGAGCCGGACAGTTTGAGACCATGGAAGGCCAGGATATCATTTATCTGACCTAGCGAGGTAACCGAGCTCCAGTAGTGCTCGGCCTCGAAGAACTCCCTCCTCGGCTGCGCGATAGAGGGCTCCCCCATTAGTGAGAATTGAAGCTCTCCCGGGTTGTACGCGATGGTCACTTTTAGCCTAGGGTTGAGGGGGATCGGCCTGGGCCCTGAATCAGTATCCGGATAAAGAGCCTCTAGAAGGATTCTCTGCTTCTTTTCTATGACCTCGACGATTTGGTGGCAATACTGAGCTCGGGTTTCTTCCTGTTCGCGTGCGAGATCGTATTCACGAATCAGACGTTGGTTCCGAGCAAACAACGATTCTGGGCTCGGAGTTTTTGGCGAATATGGAATTGCCAGCAGCGACCCCCATCGTCTTTCCAGATTCTATGACATCTAGCGAGAAATAAAAAATGGTGAGGGCCATGCATGCAAGGATTCAAGAATTACGAGCTTGGCAAGACAAGCTCGGAAAGTGCTTGGGTACAAAATGAGCTCGATCCTGGAAACCCGATTAAGGGTCAGAACATGTATTCTACAAGAAAAAGGAGGGGAGTGGATCTAATTTTTGAGAATCCCGAAATATCAGGGAAAAAGGTGACGGTTATTCAGAAATGGTAGTCTTGGGTATCGTGCATTCTTTAAAACCAAGATTTTGTACATGATATCTTGGTGTGCAAGAAATGACTTTTAAATTTTGAAAACCCAAAACAAAGAGACCTTGTTTGAGCTTGTTCTACGTCAAAACTGGATTTGGAACCAGTGACTTAAACCTAGCGTGGAAACTTAAATTTAAATGCCTATCGGCCAGAGCTTCCTAGCATGTCAAACTAAAAAATAAACCAGTACATTCCCAAAAATAAAAGAACAACACAGACAGAAACCGGCATAAAGGAAAATGAAAAGATTATCAGATACTTACACAATGATGGCGATTGCAGAGAAATCGTTGATTGAAGGAGAGGCTGCAGGTATAACCTTACGGTCTAGAACAAGCTGGCAGTCCTTTGTTTCTTTGGCTGGGAGAACATGCAAAAACAAAAAGCTCTCTGGGATGGCTTCTAGTTTTGTCTCTTTTCTTTTTTCTCTGATGAGTGTAAAATAAGAGGAAGAAGATGTCCAGGGCCTTATATATAGATAGTAAAAAGTGGTAAAAAGGGATTAATCTGAGCCATTGGCCAGAATCCTTATAAAATCCGACGGCTAGGGACAAATGACAAGATGGCACCGAAAAGGTGGCAGGCGAACGATCGTGGGTGGATTTCCAAGGTACTTGAGTACCTTGGATGAGCAATACCAAACTGACACGTGTCCACCCTCAAGTATGTGTGACGGTGCGGTTCCCGAAGAAAGTAGTTCAAAAGTTTCCTTCTCATAGGATTCGAACAAATACTTTTGAGGGGGCAAAATGTTACACCCAGATTTCGAGCCTTAAGAATTGTGATCTCGAAAGCTGGATTTTTTAGGAATGGGTTCGTAATGTCTGGAACACGTGTCCGCAACCTAGGCACCGAACGTACAAGCAGGAGCAACCTCGAAGATGGTAGCCTCGAAATCCTCACAAGCTCAAAAGATAGACATCGAAGTACGTCTATTCTCGGATGACCTCGGATCAGGGGTTCCGAACTTGACATAAGTATGAGCTCGAAGCCACATGATCTCGGGGAAAATGCTACAGCTCGAAAGTCATTAAGAGACCTGGGTGGGCACGACACTGACGATGTAGATTGATAACTTTGAATATCTTAGTGAGTCATTTTGGAGAGACGCAATCTACATTCATTGTTGTAAATCCCCTATAATAAAGGGGTATTTATTATTCAGTTATACGCTTCCTGGTTTTCAGGGGACGTTTCCTTGTATATAGGAGTTACAGGCTTTTAATGCCATTAAATTTATTTACATATACAGAATAACTTCCCAAAATGTGTGGGATAGTATTCTGAAATCTCCTCTATAAATAGAGAAGTCATGCACCATTGTAAAGGGCCGAATTTTTGTGATCTGAGGAGAAACTCTGGAGAATTCATTCTTGAAGAATTTCCAGAAATCATCTTAAGTTCTAATAAAAAAGACTCGTGGACTAGGCAGAGTTAACGGCTGAACCACGTAAAAAATCCCATTTTTTTTATTGTATTTTTCTGGCCATAACTATTTATTGTTTTCGTGCTCTTTATTTACTGTTGACGAAAAATGGCATTAACAGTGTCGCTTGAATTTATCACCAGTCTACCAAAGACAGGGGATTTAAGTGCGATCTTGGTGGTCGTGGACAGATTCTCAAAGTATGCAACATTCATCCTGGTGTCAAAGTACTATTCAGCAGAAGAGACAACCCAACAATTTTTCAAGCATATTGTCAAATATTGGGGAGTGTCCCAGAACATTGTTAGTGACCGAGATGGAAGATTCACTGGGACCTTTTGGTTCAAACTTTTCAGTCTCTTGGGGTCACAACTAAACATATCCTCGAGCTACCATCCATAGACAAATGGGCAAACAGAAAGATTCAACGGGATGTTGGAGGAGTACTTGCGCCACTTTGTCAATGCCAATCAGAAGAATTGGCCGCAACTACTCGATGTAGCTCAATTTTGCTTCAACTCTCAAAAGAGTTCTTCATCGAATAAGAGCTCTTTTGAAGTTGTTAATGGACAGCAGCCACTGTTGCCCCACACAGTGGACGAATATCGCAGTCGGAACCCGCGAGCCTTTCACTTCATAAAAGACTGGAAGAAAATGACAGAGATTGCCCGAGCTTATTTAGAAAAAGCATCAAGAAGAATGAAGAAGTGGGCAGATCAGAAGCGCAGACCACTAGAGTTCAAAGCAGGTGACTTAGTGTTAATCAAGCTGAGGTCCGAACAGTTGAGATTCCAAGGAGACAAAGACATCAGAATTGTTCGCAAGTACGAAGGTCCGGTCTCAATCATCTCAAAAGTTGGCCTAACTTCCTACAAAGTCGACCTACCAGCATGGATGAAGATACACCCGATCCTTCACGTCAGCAACTTGAAGTCGTATCATGAAGATCCAGCAAATCCAGAGCACAACCAGTCAACCAGAGGAGGAGTCATCATTCAGCCAAGGAGCAAGCGTCAACCTGAAGAAATCTTGGCAGAAAGGACGGTCACCACTGACTGTAAAAAGCTTAAGGAGTATCTGGTAAAATGAAAGGGGCTCGCAGATGACGAGATCAGCTGGGAGAGGGCGGAAGACTTGAAGAAGCTCATGCAGAAGATTGAAGATCTACAAGCTACTTTGTCGAGGACGCCGAAGAATTAAGTGGGGGAGAGTGTGGCGTGCTACTCCTTTGGCACACCCACATGGGGCCATTTTGTAAGTGAGCATGCCTTGGTGCTTGATCATTAGTCAAGTCTTGCACCAAGCAACCTCATGGGATAGGGTAGTGGCAGTTTTGTAATTATGCATATGTCTCCCAGACAAAAATCATATATGTTATTGGGAAGACCTTATTTCCCTAGAAGGCTCCTTAGGAGGAGGTGACCTGGTGACTTAGGGAAGCACCATGGCCATCCGCAGATAGGGGCCAAAGCTGTGTACTCCCTTGCCCTATCAAGGCTATATATTAATAAAAAAATATTTATCCATACTTGCCCCTGTGTGTTTCCTTGTTGCCTATGTGTGACTTGTTTGTTATCTTCGTTGGGCCATTGCGTGCCACTTTCCTTGTTGTGTGCTTTGTGTTGTGTGGACGTTCCTAGGAATGACTTGCTTTGTGCTTGCTCATACTTCGTTATTTCCTGTTACATGTCTGAGATGTGTATGTGGCTAACCATTGAGTTTGTTTGCCTGCAGGTGTGTGTTGTAGGCTGACTTGCTAGCTTGAAGAGTCTGCAAGTGACGCACGTTCTGTCTACTTGGAGTACCCAAATAGCAGGCCTGTGAAACTAAGCCCCAGCTTGATTCATTAATCATGTATCTTGGGCTATTGGCCCCATATCACACTGTAATCATTTATATTAATTGTATGAATGCATGAGTAGGGTTATTACTGTTAGGCATGCTTATTATGATTTGGTAATATGTTATTAACTTCTTATGAGCATGTTTAAGTTTTCCTGTTGAGCCTTGGCTCACGGGTGCTATATGGTGCAGGTAAGGGGAAAGAGGAAGTTGGAACATCCTTGAGTTGGAGAGCTTCGGTAACGATGTGTGCATATGCAGCTGCTCGACCACCACGATCGGGGTTTCTTAGAGGAACTAGGGTCAAACCCTATTTTGCTGCTTAGGTCGGCTGGTTGTAACTTTCAATTGTAATTAACCTTTTTAAATGTAGTTTGGGATCCCATGTATGGAAGTAAATGTTTTAGTGAAACGGCTGTACCTTTTGACCAAAAATTTTAACCCTAAACCATTAATCACGTTTAGTTACACGGTTATGGCCAAATGACTCATTCAGCAAGTCCAATACTAATTAAAATACATTGTGTAACAGTCCCTGAGTAGTAGGGCACTACAAATGTTCATGATCTGGAATGTTTAGAAAACGACTTACCATGCTCATAGCATAGGCCAAATCGGGTCTTGTGCAAACCATGGCGTACATGAGACTCCTCACTACACTTGCATAGGGTACTCTATTCATGTACTTCCTTTCTTCTTCTGTCTTAGGAGACTGAGATAGGGAGAGTTTAAAATGTTGAGCCAATGGAGTTGAGATTGATTTGGCTTTGTTCATGCCAAACTTCACTAGATCCTTTTCAAGATAATTTTTCTGAGATAAAGAGACTGCGTGTGTTCTTTTTCATCTAATGTCAATGGCCAGAATTCTCTTGGCAGCTCCAAGATCTTTCATTTCGAATTCCCTCTTGAGTTTCTCCTTGAGCTTGCTTATTTCAGTCTTATTCTTTCCCACTATAAGAATGTCATCAACATAAAGTAGAAGATAGATTTGATTGTTAAAATAAACACATGAATCATAACTACTCTTGGTGTATCCAACATTTAACATGAATTCATCAAACCTTATATTCCATTGCCTAGGTGCTTGTCTAAGACCACATAGAGATTTCAGCAAAAGACAAACCTTATTTGGGTTGTTCCATTCAAAACCTTCAGGTTGTGTCATACAGATCCTTTCATCAAGTTTACCATGCAAGAAAGATATTCTAACATCTATTCGTTCCACCTTAAGGTCAAATCTTGCCACTTTTGCAATTATTTCTCGGATTGATGTTTGTTTAACCACAGGGGAAAAAATATAACTGAAATATATCCCTTCTTTCTGAGTGAAGCCTTTAGCCACTAATCTTCCTTTGTATCTAGTGCCTTCAATTCCTGGTATTCCATCTTTTTTTCTAAAAATCCATTTGCAACCTACTAGCTTCTGATTTTTTGGTTTTTCAACTAAAGTCCAGGTGTTGTTTTTCTGTAAAGACAACGTCTCTTCTTGTATGACTTGTATCCATGCTGCAGTATCTTTGCAATTTATGGCTTCTTGATAACTTGTAGGTTCTGAATTTTTTATTTCATCCACTGCGGCAAGTGCAAAGTATGTAAAGTCTGCAAATCCCAGTTGGTCAGGTGGTCTAATGTCCCTTCTATCTCTATCTCTTGCCAACTGATATAAGCTTAAATTGTCATCACTGCCTTCATCATATGAACGCGATGTAGTATGTTTACTGCCGGTGTTTTGAGTTGTTTCTGATTCCACCTCAAGATGAATTTTACCATTCTCTACTGGTTCTGAGAATTATGTATTGGTTGTAGTCTTTATTGCCGACCTTATTCTCTAAAAACAACATCTCGACTTATTAAGCACTTCTTATGCCCTAGTTCTAGACACCAAAGTTTGTAACCTTTTACTCCATCTGGATACCCCAAAAACATGCATCTAATTGCCCTTGGCTGTAACTTATCTTGTCTAATATGTGCATAGGCAGTACAACTGAACACTCTAAAGTGTTCATATTTAGGTGCTTGTCCCAACCATATTTCTTGAGGTGTTTTGAAGTTTAAAGCTACAAATGGGTACCTGTTAATGAGGTAGCAAGTTGTCTTTACTACTGTAATGCCCCGAAATCCCTAATGTGGTTTAATGGCTGCATTAGTAGCCGGGAGGGCCATAATTGGTTAATTATGCCATTAAATGATAATATGCATGTTTATGTGAATTATATTATAATATGATGTTATATGCATGCATGTGGGTCCACATTTTATTATTATGATATTTTGGTAATTTGGCCTGTTGAGGGCATATTTGTATATTTGGGTGCATATTGTGATTTGTGAGTGAGATCTCATTATTATAGAGATATATTCGAGCTATTCGGCATGAGATGGTCTTATATTATGAATTAGCGATTTTGTCCTAACGGGGGTCTTTTATTGGGATATTGAATTATGAGAATGTTATTTGATGATAATTGGGAGTTATTGAGATCAGGAGGAAATTCTGGGAGTTTTGACTATAATGTTCTCGGGGAGGTTTTTGGGGTCCCGAGCACTAGGTTTTATTTGAGGTTACTTAAGCTTGAAGTAGCTTTTCAGATAGAACTGTACATTGAAAAACCTCTCGTTCTCTTCCCGTTAGTTCATTTTTACCGTTAGAAGCATTTTCGAAGAAATCTCGAGTTCTAGGAGTCGGAATCAAGCGAGGATTGAGGCATAGCGATCCTAGGAAAGATTAGAAGCTTCTTGACCGAAGGATTTGATGAGAAACAATCCAATCAAAGGTAATCTAAGTTTTAAGTTTTCAGTTTTAGAGTTTTAAAGCTTAGAATTGGATTTTTGTGAATCGTTGAGTTTTTGGTTCGTTTGAACCTCGGGATTTGATGGTTTTGGATCATTGGGAAGCTTGGGAACTTTGATTTATTGATTTGTAAGTATTTAGGTATGTTTTAGGTAGGTACGGGATGATGGAAACCAAGTTTGGGGATGGTTCTGGGTTGGGGGCCGCGGCCCTAGCTCGAAGAAGCAGGTGGAGAAATTTTGCCTTCCTGGGCGTTGTGGCCCTAGGTGTAGGGCGCCGCGGCCCTTGCTCCTTGAGTGGCTGGGGGCCGTGGCTCAAGGTGTTAGGGTTGCAGCCCTTGGGCAGGTTTGAGCCCATTTGAGTGTTTTGGCCCCGAGAACTTGGTTTTAGGCCTCAGGATTGTTCCTACTACCCGAATTAGTGGGGATTGATGTCCCAGATTAGTCAGGATTGGTGTTAGATCTTGGTTTGGGAACCCTTGTTGATCATTTCATTGATGGTATCCTATATTTGGTTATGGCTAGGTGACCTCTAAAGGACTAAAAGTCAGATCATTCTCAAGGGACGTTCTTTTATTCATTCTCGCTCGAATCAGAGGTAAGAAAACCGCACCCTGTGTATATGACATGTATGATTGTTTTTGAGGCATGTTGGTTGATAAATGTGGACATTGATTGCATATTAAATGCTAGTGGATGTTGTTTACTTGTGTATGGAACTGACTAGTCAGGGACGGCACTGGTCGCGTATTACTGACCTAAGACTCAGAAACGGCATAAGCAACCTGAACGCAGGGCCGAATGAAGATTAGATCTAATCAATATCAGCGTTGAATGAATCTAAGGAATTAATGCTGGACCGACCCTAAGGTCGATGAAACTTATATGCGCTTGACTAGTCTAAGCTAGTTACTCAGATCCAGGGCCTACGGCCTAGGTGACTGCTTGTCACATGGCTAGGGAACAGAGTTCCATAGTTACGACTCTAGAGTCATGAGGAAGGTTATGTTGGTGACTATTCATCATGCACCTATCCTGTTTAAGCTAGTGAAAGGTTCACTTATCTATTAAGCCCGGGTGACCCTATTGTCACATGGCTAAAGGGAGTTGTACCCACCTTAGTGACTTTTGCGACTGTCACTTACTTGTTTTGGACTGAAAGTCCTAAATGATTATTATGATCATTATTGATATTATATCATGCTATATTGTGTTTTCTTGATGGGCCTTGGCTCATGGGTTCTATGTGGTGCAGGTAAAGGGAAAGAAAAGCTCACCCAGCCTTGAGTGGAGAGCTTAGGTGGTGATGTGTACATATGCGTCCGCTTGACCACCAAGGCCAAGGAGTTCTCAGAGGAACTAGGGGTTTACCCTATTTTTGCCGCTTAGGTCGGTGGGTTTGTAAATTTGAAACAGTATTGACCATTTTGAGTTGTAAATAATTTTTAAATGTTTTGATGGGCCCATGTACAGTTTTATATTTAATAAAATATACCCTTTCCTTTTTATAGGTTTTCCACCTTAGCTTGTTAATAACACTTAGAAGCATGTTTTTAACCAAAGGAATTAGGTAGCGAGTCAATTTTTTGGTTCACCGTAACTGTTCTGGGGTAACCAGGGCGTTACAACTTGGTATCAGAGCGTACCAAGGTTAGGTTTCCTGTAGACTGGTTGGGCATGTACACATATCACTGAAGTCAAGCTCGACTCATGGTTTGGTAACTATTTATGTAGTTATATGTATAACTGCTTAAATATGGTATATATGCTTTCCCTGTATGCATGAGACACCATGTTAAACATGTGCCCTGAAATATTATATTCTAAGAAAATGTGTGCTAATTAGTACTGAGATTGGTGGAACATACTTATTAATATTGTTGTTTGTGAACTACTATGTGATACATGCTAAGTGCTAAATGCTATAAACATGTATCGACTTGTATATTTGTATGAATGTGGAATATGATAATTGTCTGCTTGTTCTTGGACCGTAAGGCGGAAAGAGGTTTAGTTATTACTACCTGACTGGCCGTATTAATCATTGTTTCAGCAAGGTATAAGTGATAAGAATGAATCCAGGGCAGACAGATACTTCAGCTGGCCAGAGTGATCAAGGCCGGAATAATAATAGTCATGGTCAGGAGAATGACCACTCACAGATTCCACAGCCAGCTCCTGTTAACTGGTAGCAGATAATCAGTGATCTGCAGGCAACAATGCTGAGACAGGGAGAAGAACTTCGTCTCCTGAAACAGCAGCAAGTGCCTGTAGTGGCCAGTGTATCAGAGGCACCTCCTATGTCGGTGCCAACAGCAGAGCAGCTGCCTGAGGTTGGAAATAAATGGGAACCTCTTTATGAAAGGTTCAGGAAGCAGCAACCTCCATTTTCTTAGGGCAGTACAGTTCCTGCCAAGGCGGAGCAATGGATGAGTATGATTACCACTATCCTTGATTTTATGAGGGTATTTGGTAATGAGAGGGTGGCCTGTGCCACTTATATGTTTCGGGAGGATGCCCGGATTTGGTGGGAGGTTATTACCCAGACCAAGAATGTAAATGCCCTAAGTTGGGAAGAGTTTCAAACTCTGTTTAATGAGAAGTATTATAATGATGCTATCAGGGCGGCGAAAGCTGAGGAATTTATTAGGCTACTTCAGGGAAATTTGTCAGTCACTGAGTATGCCTTAAAATTTGATCGCTTGGCGAAATTTTCCATGTAACTGGTGCCCACTGATGGGACCAGAAGAGAGAGATTTCTTCAGGGGCTATAGCCCAGATTAGCCCGTGATGTACGTATCACCACTGTGGCAGGGGTTATTACCTATGCATAGGTGGTTGAGAAGGCACTCACAGCTAAGAGTGCAGAGAACAAGATCTGGAGAGACAGTGCGGCCAAAAAGGATTTCAGGAGGACAAGTCCTCCATTTGTGGGTTCTGGTAGGGGTATAGGCCCCTGTGAGCAGAAGAGGAAGGTTCCTGACACCTCCCCAGTTCCAGGTCCTAATAGACGGCCCCGTGGTATTTTAATGGGTCGTCCAGGTGGTAATGAAGCATGGAAGTCTTATCCTGAATGCCCAAGATGCAAGAGGCGTCATTTGGGAAAGTGTAGGGTAAGGGCCTGCTTCTTATGTGGAGCAGTGGGTCATCTGAGAAAGGATTGCCCTAAGGCAAGAAAATAAGAACCCAGGAAAGCGGATAGCTCGGCCTCAGCTCGAGTGTTCACATTAACTCAAGCAAAAGTTGAGGCTTCTCCCTCAGTTGTTACAGGTCAGCTTCTTAGTGCTGGAACCTCTTATAATGTTTTGATTGATTCTGGTGCTACACACTCTTTTGTTGAAAGTAGTATTATTGATAGACTGTGTAGACCTTATGATTTTTATGCTGTGGGGTTTGGAACTTTGTTACCCACTGGAGAGTTAGTGGTTTCCAGGAGGTGCGTCAGATCTTTGCCAGTGACAGTGGAGGGCAGAGAGTTGTCAGTGGATTTGATAAAGTTGGTTATGACTGACTTCAATATGATATTAGGTATGGATTGGTTGGCGAAGTATGGGGCAACCATTGATTGCAGAAGGAAGATGGTCACCTTTGAGCCTGAATGTGAGGGTCCTTTTATGTTTGTTGGTACTGTGGATGGACCTCGCATACCTATGATTTCTGTATTGAGGGCTAGGGATTTATTGCAAGGAGGTTGTATTGGATTCTTGGCCAATGTGGTTGATACCACTCAGGTCGTGCCAGTGAGACCAGAAGAGACAAGACTTGTTTGTGAATTTCTGGATGTGTTTCCAGAAGATTTGCTAGGGTTGCCACCGCACAGAGAAATTGTGTTCGTTATAGAACTGGCACTTGGGACGGAGCCAGTGTCTAGAGCACCTTACAGAATGGCCCCAGCTGAGTTGAAAGAATTAAAGGTGGAGTTGTAAGAGCTGTTAGATTTGGGTTTTATCAGACCTAGTTTCTCATCTTGGGGTGCTCCAGTTCTGTTTTAAAGAAAAAGGATGGTTCTCTGAGGATGTGTATTGATTACAGAGAACTGAATAAGTTGACAATTAAGAACAAGTATCCTTTGCCAAAGATAGATGATCTGTTTGATCAGTTGCAAGGTAAGAAGGTATTCTCAAAGATCGACATTCGTTCTGGTTATCATCCGTTGAGGGTCAAGGAGGGAGATATACCAAAGACTAATTTTCGTACCAGGTATGGGCATTATGAGTTCTAAGTCATGTCTATTGGATTGACTAATGCCCCTGGTGCTTTTATGGATATGATGAATAGAGTGTTCAAGGATTATGTGGATCGGTTTGTGATCGTCTTCATCGAAGATATTCTGGTATATTCTCAGACTAAGTCAGAGCACTAGCAGCATCTAAGGTTGGTTCTACAGAGACTGAGTGTGACGCCCTGGATAGCCCAGACCGTTACACTGTGTGTTTATAAGGTGCCAGACTTGCTAATCAAGTCATTTAATTAAAATCGTGTTACTGAAACTATAAAGGAACTAGGGATTAAAAATGGTTTGGTCTCAAAAGCCACATTTTCATTAAGAAACATTATTTGTTTACACGGGATCCCAAAAATACAAGTTTAGAGCTCGTTTACAAAAGTTATAAGATTTAGATACAATAACCAGTCATACTAAGGCAAAACAAGCAGTTAGGTAATCCCTGTCCTGATCCACTCCTCGACCATGGCGATCGAATAGCTGGCTATGTACATTCCAACCTGTGGCCCTCCATCTCAGGATTGGTCCAGCTTGCCTTTGCCTTTACCTGCACCACGTAGCACCAGTGAGCCAAGGCCCAGCAAGAAAACACAACAACAGAGCATAAGCAATCCACAGACAAGTCAATATCTCACATTGCATCACATAATCCCAACATATAGTCATTCAGTATATTCAAGTATCCAACATGCTAAACATATCAATTCATAGCATATATCACTGCACAAATGATAACTAGGGCTAGCGCTCTCAGGCTGCTCCCTCCGTTATCCCACTGACTCCGGCCTGCTTAAGCCGAGCTCAGTGAATATTCTCGGCTATCAGTGGCCAAGCCGCGCCCTGTGCGCAAATACTATGTACGGCACTCTTAGGCCGCTTTTACATGTCCCATGGCGTAATACCATCATTGTCATGATACAATTCTCAAGAGCACTTAGTCCCATCACAAACATATAATCGGGTGCAGTTTTCTTACCTTTCTATTCACTAGCTTTGATCCCTCGACTCCTTCAGCACGATCCCCCTCGAGCCCTAGCGCTCACCTAAACACAATCATGGGCCAAAGTCATTATCGATCCTCATGTTCAAAACCTAGCCTCGGGGCTAATCCCGAACCCCCGGGAAGTCTTAGTTCCACCCAACGAGGTGGTGGAATCAAACCCCAAACCCTAGGTCAAAAGCCCTTGCAAATAACCCTAAAATCCCCTTCAGAAGGCAGGGTAGTGCTACAGCGCTCATGGGAGGGCGCTATAGCGCTACAAACAGAAGCAAAAACTCATCAGCAAACTTGGCCTAGTGCTACAGCGCCCAAAGGCTAGCGATGTAGCGCTAGTCATAGACAGATACCACCCTCAGTTCTCCTTCTTGCGATTTCCTCGAACCAACCTCAACCAAAACTCTTCCAACTCTTTCCCAAACTCAAAAACAACCTTATGACCATACTCTACTCATCCCAAGCACCCCAAATACCTAGAACTCAAGAACATGCATCCACAAACTCAGAATTCACCATAGCCACTCCTAAACACTAAAACTCAGCAGAAACCAATTGAACAGCAAAGTTAGAGTTTAGACTTTATACCTTTGATAAGATTTCGACCAAAAACTATCTCTAGACCTCCTTGGATTGCTTTTCCTTAACCTTTGCCCTGAATTTCCCCAAAGTTCCCCATCAAACTCAACTTATACACCATAGTTCAGAAACCAAACCAGCAATTGAAGAAATTACAGAACCTTACCTCAAGTGATGGCCTAACCTTGCTAAACCCTTGTCAAATCCTCAATCTTAGGTCAGTAACCTTGTGGCTTAATTGAACTAGCTCTCCTCTGAATTTTGCTTCAAGAAGAATGAAGAAAAGTGGTAAGAGAACCACAAACCGACTCAAAGGAAAACCACTCTGTTTTTCCTTCCTTTCTTTTCCTTTCCTTTTCCTTCTTTTTCAGACTTCTACATTTCTCTACACTTCCCACTAACATTAAGCCTCAGCAAATCTATTCCTTACATGCCAAATGACCCTAATGCCCTCCCCTTTAATTCTAATCCTTTAGTCTACTTAAGGGCATTTTAGTCATTTTACCCAATTCCCGCTAACTCCTCAAGTGTCTCTAATATTTCCCGCTTAATTCTCGATACCTAAATAATCACCGCTAATGTTCCTCAATATCACGATAGACTCCAGCATATTCGCTAAATTCCCATTTATACCCCTAAGCTCACCCCAAGCCGGGTATAAATCCCCGCCATGACTTTTTCGCTACTTTGCTCACTAGGATCGTCTCGAGTCACAAATCTCTGATATATCCACATAATAATGTGGTCTCGACAATTATCACATATATCAATACAGTTATGCCCATAATGGCCAAAATTACGATTATGCCCTTCTAACCTAATCAGGGCCTACATGCATACTAATACACAGTCATATAACATGCTTTAACTCATAATCATACATCTTAATAATTAAAATCACACATAATTCCCATTATGCCCTCCAGGCACACTAATCAAGGCCCTTAAGCCTTATTAGCAAATTTGGGTCGTTACAACTATCCCCTCCTAATGAGAATTTCGTCCTCAAAATTTACCTGAACAACTCGGGATACTGATCCCGCATCGCTGTCTCAAGCTCCTAGGTCGCCTCCTCGACCTTACTATTCCTCCACAGCACTTCAACCAGAGGAATCGTCTTACTCCGCAATACTTTATCTTTTCGATCCAAGATCTGAACTGGTTGCTCCTCATAAGCCAAATCCACTTGTAACTCTAGATCTTCATACCTCAACACATGAGTCACGTGGAGACATGGAACACGTCATGAACTCCAAACAATGAAGGCGACAAAGCTAATCTGTAAGCCACCTGACCAATCCTTTCCAGGATCTCAAATGGTCCAATGAATCTAGGGCTTAACTTACCCTTCTTTCCAAACCTCCTCACCCCTCGCAATGGTGAAACTCGGAGAAAGACGTGGTCCCCAACAAGGAACTCCACATCCCTATGCTTGGGATCAGCGTAGCTTTTCTGCCTACTCTGAGATGCGAGCATCCTAGCCCGGATCTTCTCTATGGCCACACTTGTCTTCTGTACCATATCTGGCCCCAAATATCTCCTCTCACCCATCTCATCCCAATGAATGGGTGATCTACACTTCCTCCCATATAACATCTCAAAGGGAGCCACTCCAATTGTTGATAGATAACTATAGTTATACGAAAATTCAATCAACGGAAGATACTTACTCCATGAGCCCTCAAAATCAATCACACATGCTCTGAGCATATCCTCCAATACCTGGATTGTCCTCTCAGACTGTCCATCAGTCTGAGGATGAAAGGTTGTACTGAACTTCAACTGAGTCCCCAAAGCTGTAACGCCCTGGATAGCCAAGACCGTTACACTGTGTGTTTATAAAGTGCCAGACTTGCTAATCAAGTCAATCAATTGAAAGCGTGTCATCGAAACTATAAAAGAACTAGGGTTTAAAATGTTTTGGTCTCAAAAGCCATATTTTCATTAAGAAACATTATTTATTTACACGGGATCCCAAAAATATCAGTTTAAAAGCCATTTACAAAAGTAATAAGGCTCAGATACAATAACCAGCCATACTAAGGCAAAACAAGCAGTTAGGTGATCCCTGTCCTGACTCGTTCCTCGACCAAGGTGATTGAACAGCTGGCTATGTACATTCAACCCCGCAGCTCTCCACCTCAGGATTGGTCCAGCTTGCCCTTGCCTTTACCTGCACCACGTAGCACCAGTGAGCCAAGGCCCAGCAAGAAAACACAACAACAACAGAGCATAAACAATTAGCAGACAAGTCAACATCTCACATTGCATCCCATAAACTCAGCCTTATCATCAATCAGTATAATCAAGTATTCCACATACTAGGCATTTCAATTCATAACATGTACAGTTCACAAATGATGACTAGGGCTAGCGCCCTCAGGCTGCTCCCTTCGTTATCTCGTTGTCCTTGGCTACCAGTGGCCAATCCGCGCCCTGTGCGCTAATATCATGTACGACACTCTTAGACCACTTTTACATGTCCCATGGCGTAATAACAACATTGACACGATACAATTCTCGGGAGCACTTAGTCCCATCACAATCATACAACCAGGTGCAGTTTTCTTACCTTTCAGTTCACTAACTTCCGATGCCCCAAAGCCGCGAGCACGGTCCTCTACCTCGAGCCTCTTCAAAGACCTAGTCACAACACAAATGAAACATCCTTTGTCACTAACCAATCCAAAACTATCTCCCGTAACCAATCCCACACTCTCGGAATCCCCCAAATCTCTAAAGCAATGCACCAAAGACATCCCCCGAACCCCCGGAGCAAAGGCTCAAAATTGCAAAATCCCATGCTCTGAAATTGGCCTAGCGCCGTGGCGCTGCCCTAGAGGGTCGCGGCACCCAGCAAGTCAGAGAGCTTGCCCTGCCCAGAATCAGCCTTGCACCGCGGCGCCCAAGAACAGGGCCACGGCGCTCCTTCGCGAGCCCAGAAATCCGGGTTTTTCCCTGCGTTTTTCCCGAACCTAAACCATTCCAAATCATCCCAAACAAGTACCTAAGCCCATAAATCACTTCAAAACCCCAAGTGAACCCTTTAACAACAAATAAACATCATAAACAACCCCAATCACACAAACATACCCAAGATCCTATCTTGAGTTTCAAATTCCTAAAACTTAAACCATGGCTTCCAAAACTATAAATCATGCCTCTAGAGTCTTAAACCACACCAATTACGAAAATTAAACATGATAAACTCTTACCTCAGTCAAGAACCCAGCTTGGATTCTCCTCAATTCTAGCTTCAAGTCACCTTACCTTTTGATTATCCCAACTCTGAATTCATGCAAAACCAGCCACTATCTTCTTTCAATTCATGCTTATTCTCTAAAAACCAGACTTGAAACTTAAACAAATCATAGACAAATCCTTACCTCTGAGTAATCTTGGCTTATGCTCAACTTAGTTGCCTTGAACCATCAGAACTCTCCTCTTAGGTCTCCCAACTTCAGCTTTCCTCCTCTTCTCTTTTCTTCTAGATTTTCCTCAAATTTCAGCATAAATCAATTCCCAATTAAGTGTTATACGTGACCACCTTTCTCTTTCAACTGAAGTTTATCTATCCTCAACCAATTGACCACTCTACCCTTCCTTAATATCCCTTTCCTAACTAAACCTCAAAGGTCCTTTTGTCATTTCCTATTCATTACAATTCTACCATTTTTCCAACTAAACCTGTTACTCTCTATGGTTACTAACAGTTACATAAGTTACCAAATTACCAGTTACCATTATCTCACAAGAACTAAATTACAAAATCCCCAAAATACCCCTAGACTCCTCCCGAGCCAGGTATAAATTTCTGTTGTGACATTGAGTTATCTAGCTCTCTAGGACCGTCTCGGCACGTGCATCACATTGAAGTCACCACACCCACGTGGTACAAATCACATAACATAATTATCACGTTTATGCCCTCAACGGGCTAAAATCATCACATAACATAACACACATAGTCATGCATCTCAAATACTCAAATAGTCATATAACATGTTTTAAAATCATAATCATGCATCTTAATCATTAAATTCACACATACTTCCCATTATACCCTCCAGGCACACTGATCAAGGCCCTTAAGCCTTATTAGCAAATTTGGGTCGTTACAACTATCCCCTCCTAATGGGAATTTCGTCCTCGAAATTTACCTGAACAACTCGGGATACTGATCCCGCATAGTTGTCTCAAGCTCCCAGGTCGCCTCCTCAACCTTACTATTCCTCCACAGCACTTTAACCAGAGGAATTGTCTTACTCCGCAACACCTTATCCTTTCGGTCCAAGATCTGAACTGGTTGCTCTTCATAAGCCAAATCTGCTTGTAACTCCAAATCTTCATGCCTCAACACATGAGTTACATCTAAGACATACTTTCGAAGCACGGAGACATGGAACACGTCATGAACTCCAGACAGCGATGGCGGCAAAGCTAACCTGTAAGCCACCTGACCAATCCTTTCCAGGATCTAGAATGGTCCAATGAATCTAAGGCTTACCATGCCCTTCTTACCAAACCTCCTCACCCCTCGTAGAGGCGAAACTCAAAGAAAGACGTGGTCCCCAACCTGAAACTCCACGTCCTTACGCTTAGGATCAGCGTAGCTCTTCTGCCTACTCTGAGATGCGAGCATCCTAGCCCGGATCTTCTCTATGGCCTCACTTGTCTTCTGTACCATATCTGGCCCCAAATATCTCCTCTCACCCATCTCATCCCAATGAATGGGTGATCTACACTTCCTCCCATATAACATCTCATAGGGAGCCACTCCAATCGTTGACTGATAACTATTGTTGTACGAGAATTCAATCAACGGAAGGTACTTACTCCATGAACCCTCAAAATCAATCACACATGCTCTGAGCATATCCTCCAATACCTGGATCGTCCTCTCAGACTGTCCATCCGTCTGAGGATGAAAGGCTGTACTGAACTTCAAGTAAGTTCCCAGAGCTTTCTGCAAACCACCCCAGAACTTGGAAGTGAAAATAGGATCCCGGTCTGACACTGTAGACTTAAGAACCCCATGGAGACGTACGATCTCCCTCACATACAACTCAGCATACTGATCCGCAGTATACGTCGACCACACTGGAAGGAAATGGGCTGACTTGGTGTATCGATCCACTATCACCCACACCAAGTCATGAAGTCCTACGGTCCTGGGTAAACCTCCCACAAAATCCATGGTAATGTCCTCCCATTTCCATTTAGGAATACCCAAAGGCTGAAGCAACCCTGCTGGTCGCTGATGCTCAGCTTTCACCTGCTGACAGGTTAAGCATCTGGCAACGTACTCTACCACATCCTTCTTCATCCCGGGCCACCAATACAAAGTTCGCAGATCCTGGTACATCTTCGTGGTACCCGGATGAAGAGATTACAGCGTCGTATGAGACTCATCTAGTATCTCTCGTCTGATCCCCTCATCGGCTGGAACAGAAATCCGTCCTTGATACCGAAGTAAACCAACCTCAGAAACAGAATAATCCTTAGCTACTTCCGCTAAGACATCCTCTCTAACCCTCTGTAACTGAGTGTCTACCAACTGCCCTCCTCTGACTCGCTCTAGCAGGGTCGACCGCAGAGTAATATTAGCTAACCGGCCCACCACCAACTCTATCCCTGCTCTAACAATCCCATCAGCTAACTCCCTCGAGATCTGAACTGAGCTATACAACTGACCTGGACCTCTGCGGCTCAATGCATCCGCCACCACATTGGCTTTCCCCGGATGGTAAAGAATATCACAATCATAATCCTTTACCAACTCTAGCCATCGTCTTTGTCTCATATTCAGGTCTTTCCGTGTAAAGAAATACTTCAAGCTCTTATGGTCAGTGTACACCTCGCACTTCTCCCCATAAAGATAATGCCGCCAAATCTTCAAGGCAAAAACTACTGCTGCCAGCTCTAAGTCATGAGTAGGATACCGCTGCTCATACTCCTTCATCTGTCGTGATGCATATGCTATAACCTTCTCATTCTGCATCAACACACAGCCTAAGCCCAACCTCGATGCATCACAGTATACAACAAACTTCCCTTCCCCTGAAGGGAGACTCAACACTGGCCCTGTAATAAGTCATCGCTTCAACTCTTGGAAACTGTCTTCACACTTGTCTGACCAGATGAACTTCAAATTCTTTCTTGTCAACTCTGTCATCGGTGTTGCTATCTTCGAAAAGCCCTCGACAAACCGTCTATAGTAACCTGCTAACCCAAGGAAACTCTGCACCTCTGAGGCATTCCTTGGCCTTGGCCAATCCCTAACCGCCTCTATCTTAGATGGATCCACCTTAATCCCATCTGAACCCACGATATGTCCAAGGAATGTCACTTCAGGTAACCAGAACTCACACTTCTTAAACTTAGCGTACAACTGATGTTCTCTCAACCTCTGAAGAACTTGTCGAAGATGAAACTCGTGCTCTGCCTCTGAACTGGAGTATACCAAGATGTCGTCGATGAAGACAATAACGAACTGATCCAGAAAATCCTTGAACACCATGTTCATTAAGTCCATAAAGGTTGTCGGGGCATTGGTCAAACCAAAACACATGACCAAGAATTCGTAATGCCCATACCGTGTTCGGAAGGCCGTCTTAGGTATGTCCTCATCCTTGATCCTCAGCTGGTGATAACCAGATCGAAGATCAATCTTTGAGAACACCGTCTTACCTTGCAGCTGATTGAGCAAGTCATCAATCCTTGGTAAGGGATACTTATTCTTAATTCTTAACAAGTTCAATTCCCGATAGACAATACACATCCTCAGAGTCCCCTCCTTCTTCTTAACAAACAGAACTGGAGCACCCCACGGCGAGAAGCTAGGTCTGATGAACCCCAAATCCAGAAGCTCCTGCAACTGTATCTTCAACTCTTTCAATTCCGCCGGTGCCATTCTATATGGTGCCCTCGACACTGGCTCTGTCCCTGGTGCAAACTCAATAACAAACTGAATCTCTCTGCGCGGCGACAACCCAGGCAAATCCTCAGGAAACACATCCAAGAACTCGCTAACCAATCTGGTCTCCTCCTGTCCAACTGGTGAAACTCTGGTGGTATCCACCACACTAGCCAGGAAGCCTATACATCCACCCTGTAACAAATCTCTGACTCTCAATGAAGATATCCTGGGTACGCGGGGTCCATGCACCTCTCCCCCAAAAACAAAAGGATCCTCGCCCTCTGGCTCAAAAGTTACCATCTTCTTCCTACAGTCAATGGTAGCCCCATATCTAACCAGACAATCCATACCAAGAATCATATCAAAGTCCTCCATACTCAACTCAATCAAGTCTACTGATAACTCCCTACCATCAACTATCACTGGCAATGCTCTAATCCACTTCCTAGATACTACCAGTTCTCCTGTAGGCAATATAGTCCCAAACTCTAAAGCACTATATTCACTAGGTTTACACAGTCTATCAATCACCTTATCAGATACAAATGAGTGCGTAGCACCAGAATCAATCAAAACAGTAAAGGGAGTGCCAGCACTAGAAAGCTGAGCTATCATTACCGAGGGACTAGCCTCGGCCTCCGCTTGTGTCACGGTGAACACTCGAGCTGGAGTCAAGCTGTCCACCTTTCCTGTCTCTCCTTTCTTCACTGTCGGGCAATCCTTCCTGAGGTGTCCCACCACCCCGTACACATAGCAGGCCTTAGCCCGACACTCGCCCGGATGGCGTCTCTTGCACCTCGTGCACTCTCGATAAGTCCTCCATGAATCACTGCCTCCCTGACGGTCACCCTGAGTACCCTGACCCCTCCTATTAGAACCAGGAGCGATCGGAGCATCAGGAGTCTTTCTCTTCAAGTCACTAGGGGCCCCGCCCCTACCATAACCAAAATATGGAGGCACCGCCCTGCGGCCCTCCCTTCTCACAGCACTCTCCCTCCAAATCTTGTTCTCCGCTTCCTCAGCGGTAAGAGCCCTCTCCACAGCCTGGGCATAAGTAGTCTCTCCAGAAACTGTGGTAATTCTTTCATCTCGGGCTAACATAGCATTCAGCCCTCAGACAAATCTGTCCTGCCTAGCTGCATCGGTAGGCACAAGATCTGGTGCGAACTTCACGAGTTTGTCAAACTTCAAGGCGTACTCTGTAACTGTCATACTGCCTTGAACCAGCCCCATGAACTCATTCACTTTCGCTGCCCTGATGGCAACATTATAATACTTCTGATTAAATAGGTCCTTAAACCCTTCCCAAGTCAATGGAGCAACTTCTCTAGTCTGTGATGCCACCTCCCACCAGATTCGGGCATCCTCCCTCAGCATATAAGTGGCACAGGCCACCCTGTCATGTCCTTCCACTCTCATAAAATCAAGAATGGTAGTGATCAAAGTCATCCACTGCTCAGCTTTCAGTGGATCTGATCCACCCTCGAAGATCGGGGGCTGTTGCTTCCTGAACTGCTCATACAACAGTTCCCACTTACTCCCAACATTAACTGGCTGTACCACAGGTACCAACGCTGGTGGCACAGCAGGGGCAACACTCCCAGATGGAGCCTGCTGCAGAATTCGAATCTGTTCATCTTGGCTCTAAAGCCTAGCTTGCATATCCGCCATTAACTGCTGCCAGTTCTCAGGGACTGGCGGAGGGGTCGGGCCCTGGTCATCATCTCTAGCCCCGGACCTGCCAGCTAGTCGTGTGGATTTCCTTGAACGCATCACTATTCAAGTCAATCTGCAATCAATGACTCGGCAATTAGGCTATGATGACAGGGTAATAATCCTTTCACACTCTATCATAGGAACTCCAATCATTCACAAGCAATCAAAGTATAACAATTTATCCAGATATTCACTCGCATGCACAACAGTGCTAATAAGCACGCCTCACTAACATCATGCAATAGTCAAGGGCCAGGCCCTATCAGTATCTCATGCTCTTTATTCCTCAAACAGATATCAACAATCATATCTCACTCAAATCATTTAAACACATAATCATGCATACACAATTACCAAACCCTGAGTTGAGCTTGTCTCTCGCGGCGAATGTACATATCCAGCCAATCTTCAGGACCCATAAACCTAGGACGCTCTGATACCAAGTTGTAACGCCCCGGATATCATGTACGGCACTCTTAGACCACTTTTACATGTCCCATGGCGTAATACCAACATTGACACGATACAATTCTCGGGAGCACTTAGTCCCATCACAATCATACAACTGGGTGTAGTTTTCTTACCTTTCAGTTCACTAGCTTTCGATGCCCCAAAGCCGCAAGCACGTCCTCTACCTCGAGCCTCTTCAAAGACCTAGTCACAACACAAATGAAACATCCTTTGTCACTAACCAATCCAAAACTATCTCCCGTAACCAATCCCACACTCTCGGAATCCCCCAAATCTCTAAAGCAATGCACCGAAGACATCCCCCGAACCCTCGGAGCAAAGGCTCAAAATTGCAAAATCCCATGCTCTGAAATTGGCCTAGCGCCGCGGCGCTGCCCTAGAGGGTCGTGGCGCCCAGCAAGTTAGAGAGCTTTCCCAGCCCAGAATCAGCCTTGCGCCACGGCGCCCAAGAACAGGGCCACGACGCTCCTTCGCGAGCCCAGAAATCCGGGTTTTTCCCTGCGTTTTTCCCGAACCTAAACCATTCCAAATCATCCCAAACAAGTACCTAAGCCCATAAATCACTTCAAAACCCCAAGTGAACCCTTTAACAAAATATAAACATCATAAACAACCCCAATCACACAAACATACCCAAGATCCTATCTTGAGTATCAAATTCATAAAACTTAAACAATGGCTTCCAAAACTATAAATCATGCCTCTAGAGTCTTAAACCACACCAATTACGAAAATTAAACATGATAAACTCTTACCTCAGTCAAGAACCCAGCTTGGATTCTCCTCAATTCTAGCTTCAAGTCACCTTACCTTTTGATTATCCCAACTTTGAATTCATGCAAAACCAGCCACTATCTTTTTTCAATTCATGCTTATTCTCTAAAAACCAGACTTGAAACTTAAACAAATCATAGACAAATCCTTACCTCTGAGTAATCTTGGCTTATGCTCAACTTAGTTGCCTTGAACCATCAGAACTCTCCTCTTAGGTCTCCCAACTTCAGCTTTCCTCCTTTTCTCTTTTCTTCTAGATTTTCCTCAAATTTCAGCATAAATCAATTCCCAATTAAGTGTTATACGTGACCACCATTCTCTTTCAGTTGAAGTTTATCTATCCTCAACCAATTGACCACTCTACCCTTCCTTAATATCCCTTTCCTAACTAAACCTCAAAGGTCCTTTTGTCATTTCCTATCCATTACAATTCTACCATTTTTCCAACTAAACCTGTTACTCTCTATGGTTACAAACAGTTACATAAGTTACCAAATTACCAGTTACCATTATCTCACAAGAACTAAATTACAAAATCCCCAAAATACCCCTAGACTCCTCCGGAGCAAGGTATAAATTCCTGTTGTGACATTGAGTTATCTAGCTCTCTAGGACCGTATCGGCATGTGCATAACATTGAAGTCACCACACCCACGTGGTACAAATCACATAACATAATTATCACGTTTATGCCCTCAACGGGCTAAAATCATCTCATAACATAACACACATAGTCATGCATCTCAAATACTCAAATAGTCATATAACATGCTTTAAAATCATAATCATGCATCTTAATCATTAAATTCACACATACTTCCCATTATACCCTCCAGGCACACTAATCAAGGCCCTTAAGCCTTATTAGCAAATTTGGGTCGTTACAAAAGCTTTCTGCAAACCACCCCAGAACTTGGAAGTGAAGATAGGATCCCGGTCTGACACTGTAGACTTAGGAACCCCATGGAGACGTACGATCTCCCTCACATACAACTCAGCATACTGATCCACAGTATATGTCAACCTTACTGGAAGGAAATGGGCTGACTTGGTGTTTCTATCCACTATCACCCATACTGAGTCATGAAGTCCCACTGTCCTGGGTAAACCTCCCACAAAATCCATGGTAATGTCCTCCCATTCCATTCAGGAATACCCAAAGGCTGAAGCAACCCCCCCAGTCGCTGATGCTCAGCTTTTACCTGCTGACAGGTTAAGCACCTAGCAACGTACTCAACCACATCCCTCTTCATCCCGGGCCACCAATATAAAGTCCACAAATCCTGATACATGTTCGTGGTACCCGGATGAAGGGAGTACGGTGTCGTGTGAGACTCATCTAGTATCTCTCCTCTAATCCCCTCATCAGCTGGAACACAAATTCGTCCCTGATACCGAAGTAAACCAACCTCAGAAACAAAATAGTCCTTAGCTACTCCCGCTAAGACATCCTTTCTAACCCTCTGTAACTGAGCGTCTGTCAACTGCCCCTCTCTGATCCGCTCTAGCAGGGCTGACTGCAGAGTAATATTAGCCAACCAGCCCACCACCAACTATATCCTTGCTCTAACCATCTCATCAGCTAGCTCCCTTGAGATCTGAACAGAGCTATACAACTAACCTGGACCTCTGCGGCTCAATGCATCCGCCACCACATTGGCTTTCCCCGGATGGTAAAGAATATCACAATCATAATCCTTTACCAACTCCAGCCAACGTCTCTGTCTCATATTCAAGTCCTTCTGTGTAAAGAAATACTCCAGGCTCTTATGGACAGTGTATACCTCGCATTTCTCCCCATAGAGATAATGTCGCCAAATCTTCAGTGCAAATACCACCGCTGCTAACTCTAAGTCATGAGTAGGATACCGCTGCTCATACTCCTTCAGCTGTCGTGATGCATAAGCTATGACCTTCTCATTCTGCATCAACACACAGCCTAAGCCTAACCTCGATGCATCACAATAGACAACAAACTTCCCTTCCCCCGAAGGAAGACTTAACACTGGCGTTGTAATAAGTCGTCGCTTGAACTCCTGGAAACTGTCTTCACATTTGTCCGACCAGATGAACTTCAAATTATTTCTTGTCAATTCTATCATCGGTGCTGCTATCTTCGAAAAGCCCTCTACAAACCGTCTGTAATAACCTGCCAGACCAAGAAAAATCCGCACCTCCGAGGCATTCCTTGGCCTCGGCGAATCCCTAACTGCCTCTATCTTAGATGGATCAACCTTAATCCCATCTGCACCTACAATATGTCCAAGGAATGTCACTTCAGGTAACCAGAACTCACACTTTTTAAACTTAGCGTACAACTGATGCTCCCTCAACCTCTGAAGAACCTGTCAGAGATGAAGCTCATGCTCTGCCTCTGAACTGGAATACACCAAGATGTCGTCGATGAAGACAATAACGAACTGATCTAGAAAATCCTTGAACACCCTGTTCATTAGATCCATAAAGGCTGTTGGGGCATTGGTCAAGCCAAAAGACATGACCAAGAACTCATAGTGCCCATACCGCGTTCGAAAGGTCGTCTTAGGTATGTCCTCATCCTTGATCCTCAGCTGGTGATAACCAGATCGAAGATCAATCTTTGAGAACACCGTCTTACCCTGCAGCTGATCAAACAAGTCATCAATCCTTGGTAGGGGGTACTTATTCTTGATAGTTAACTTATTCAATTCTCGATAGTCAATACACATCCTCAAAGTCCCGTCCTTCTTCTTAACAAACAGAACTGGAGCAGCCCATGGCGAGTAGCTAGGTCTGATGAACCCCAAATCCAGAAGCTCCTGCAACTGTATCTTTAATTCTTTCAATTCCGTCGGTGCCATCCTATATGGTGCCCTCGACACTAGCTCTGTCCCTGGTGCCAACTCAATAACAAACTGAATCTCCCTACGCGGCGGCAACCCCGGAAAATCCTCAGGGAACACATCCAAGAACTCACAAACCAATCTGGTGTCCTCCGGTCGTACTGATGAAACTCTGGTGGTATCCACCACACTGGCCAAAAAGCCTATACAACCACCCTGTAACAAATCTCTGGCTCTCAACACAGATATCCTGGGTACACGGGGTCCATGCACCGCTCCCACAAAGACAAAGGGATCTTCGCCCTCTGGCTCAAAAGTTACCATCTTCTTCCTACAGTCAATGGTAGCTCCGTATCTAGCCAGCCAATCCATACCTAAAATCATGTCAAAATCCTCCATACTCAACTCAATCAAGTCTACAGACTCCCTACCATCAACTATCACTGTTAGTGCTCTAATCCACCTCCTAGATACTATCAGTTCTCCTGTAGGCAATATGGTCCCAAACCCTGAAGCACTATACTCACTAGGTCTACACAATCTATCAATCACCTTATCAGATACAAATGAATGTGTAGCACCAGAATCAATCAAAACAGTAAAGGGAGTGCCAGCACTAGAAAGCTGACTTGTCATTACAGAGGGACTAGCCTCGACCTCCGCCTGCGTCAGGGTGAATACTCGAGCTGGAGTCAAGCTGTCCACCTTTCCTGTCTCTCCCTTCTTCACTGTCGAGCAATACTTCCTGTGGTGTCCCACCACCCCGCACACATAGCAGGCCTTAGCCCGACACTCGCCCGGATGGCGTCTCTTGCACCTCGTGCACTCTGGATAAGTCCTCCATGAATCACCGCATCCCTGACGACCACCCTGAGTACCCCGACCTCTCCTATCAGGACCAGGAGCGATCGGAGCATCAGGAGTCTTTCTCTTCAAATCGCTGGGGCCTCCGCCCCTACCAGAACCAGAATATGGAGGCACCGACCTGCGGCCCTCCATTCTCATAGCACTCTCCCTCCATATCTTATTCTCCGCTTCCTCAGCGGTAAGAGCCTTCTCCACAGCCTGGGAATAGGTAGTCCCTCCAGGAATTGTGGTAATCCTTACATCTCGGGCTATCATAGCATTCAGCCCTCTGACAAATCTGTCCTGCCTAGCTGCATTAGTAAGCACAAGATCTGGTGCGAACTTCGTAAGTCTGTCGAACTTCAAGGCATATTCTGTAACTGTCATACTGCCATGAACCAGTCTTACAAACTCATTCACTTTCGCTGCCCGAATGGCAACATTATAATACTTCTGATTAAAAAGGTCCTTAAACCCTTCCCAAGTCAATGCAGCAACATCCCTAGTCTGTGATGCCACCTCCCACCAGATTCGGGCATCCTCCCTCAGCATATAAGTGGCACAAGCCACCCTGTCATATCCTTCCACTCTCATAAAATCAAGTATAGTAGTGATCATAGTCATCCACTGCTCAGCCTTCAGTGGATTTGGTCCACCTTCAAAGATCGGGGGCTGTTGCTTTATGAACCGCTCATACAACGGTTCCCACTTATTCCCAACATCAATGGGCTATACCACAGGTACCATCGCCGGTGGCACAGCAGGGGCAACACTCCCAGATGGAGCCTGCTGCAGAATTCGAATCTGTTCATCTTGGCTCTGAAGTTGGGCCTGCATGTCGGCCATTAACTTCTGCCAGTTCTCAGGGACTGGCGGAGGGGTCGGGCCTTGGTCATCATCTCTAGCCCCAGACCTGTTGGCTAGCCGTGTGGATTTCCTTGAACGCATAACTATTCAAGTCAATCTGCAATCAACGACTCGGGAATTAGGCTATGATGACAGGGTAATAATCCTTTCATAATCCATCACTGGAACTCCAATCATTCACAAGCAATCAAAGTATAACAATTTATCCAAATATTCATTCACATGCACAGCAATGATAATAAGCACGCCTCAATAACATCATGCAATAGTCAAGGGCCAGGCCCTATCAGTATCTCATGCTCCCTATTCAACAAACAGATATCAACAATCATATCTCACTCAAATCATTTAGGCACATAATCATTATACACAATTAGCAAACCCTGAGTTGAGCTTGTCTCACGCGGCGAATGTACATATCCAGCCAGTCTTCAGGACCCATAAACCTAGGACCCTCTGATACCAAGTTGTAACGCCCTGGATAGCCAAGACCGTTACACTGTGTGCTTATAAGGTGCCAGACTTGCAAATCAAGTCATTTAATTAAAATTGTGTTATTGAAACTATAAAGGAACTAGGGATTAAAAATGGTTTGGTCTCAAAAGCCACATTTTCATTAAGAAACATTATTTTTTTACACGGGATCCCAAAAATACAAGTTTAGAGATCGTTTACAAAAGTTATAAGATTTAGATACAATAACCAGCCGTACTAAGGCAAAACAAGTAGTTAGGTAATCCATGTCCTGATCCACTCCTCGACCATGGCGATCGAACAGCTGGCTATGTACATTCCACCCCGTGGCCCTCCATCTCAGGGTTGGTCCAGCTTGCCTTTGCCTTTACCTGCGCCATGTAGCACCTGTGAGCCAAGGCCCAGCAAGAAAACACAACAACAGAGCATAAGCAATCCACAGAGAAGTCAATATCTCACATTGCATCACATAAATCAACATATAGTCATTCAGTATAATCAAGTATCCAACATGCTAAACATATCAATTCATAGCATATATCACTGCACAAATGATAACTAGGGCTAGCGCTCTCAGGCTGCTCCCTCCGTTATCCCACTGACTCCGGCCTGCTTAAGCCGAGCTCAGTGAATATTCTTGGCTATCAGTGGCCAAGCCGCTTTTACTGTGCGCAAATACTATGTACGACACTCTTAGGCCGCTTTTACATATCCCATGGCGTAATACAATCATTGACACGATACAATTCTCGAGAGCACTTAGTCCCATCACAAACATATAATCGGGTGCAGTTTTCTTACCTTTCTATTCACTAGTTTTGATCCCTCGACTCCTTGAGCACAACCCCCCTCGAGCCCTAGCGCTCACCTAAACACAATCATGGGCCAAAGTCATTATTGATCCTCAAGTTCAAAACCTATCCTCGAGGCTAATCCCGAGCCCCCTGGAAGTCCTAGTTCCACCCAACAAGGTGGTGGAATCAAACCCCAAACCCAAGGTCAAAAGCCCTTGCAAATAACCCTAAAATCCCCTTCAGAAGGCAGGGTAGCGCTACAGCGCTCATGGGAGGGCGCTACAGTGCTACAACACAGAAGCAAAACCTCATAAGGAAACTTGGCCTAGCGCTACAGCGGCCAAAGGCTAGCGCTGTAGCGCTAGTCACAAACAGATACCACCCTCAGTTCTCCTTCTTGCGATTTCCTCGAACCAACCTCAACCAAAACTCTTCCAACTTTTTCCCAACCTCAAAAACAACCTTATGACCATACTCTACTCATCCCAAGCACCCCAAATACCTAGAACTCAAGCACATGCATCCACAAACTCTAAATTCACCATAGCCACTCCTAAACACTAAAACTCAGCAGAAACCAATTGAACAGCAAAGTTAGAGTTTAGACTTTATACCTTTGATAGGATTTCGACCACAAGATGTCTCTAGACCTCCTTGGCTTGGTTTTCCTTAAACTTTGCCCTAAATTTCCCCAAAGTTCCCCATCAAACTCAACTTATACACCATAGTTCAGAAACCAATCCAGCAACTGAAGAAATTACAGAACCTTACCTCAAGTGATGGCCTAACCTTGCTAAACCCTTGTCAAATCCTCAATCTTAGCTCAGTAACCTTGTGGCTTAATTGAACTAGCTCTCCTCTAAATTTTGCTTGAAGAAGAATGGAGAAAAGTGGTAAGAGAACCACAAACCGACTCAAAGGAAAACCACTCTGTTTTTCCTTCCTTTCTTTTCCTTTCCTTTTCCTTCTTTTTCAGACTTCTACATTTCTCTACACTTCCCACTAACATTAAGCCTCAACATATATATTCCTTACATGCCAAATGACCCTAATGCCCTCCCCTTTATTTCTAATCCTTTAGTCTACTTAAGGGCATTTTAGTCATTTTACCCAATTCCCGCTAACTCCTCGAGTGTCTCTAATATTTCTCGCTTAATTCTTGATACCTAACTAATCACCGCTAATGTTCCTCAATTTCACGATAGACTCCAGCATATTCGCTAAATTCCCATTTATACCCCTAAGCTCACCCCGAGCCGGGTATAAATCCCCGCCATGACTTTTTCGCTACTTTGCTCACTAGGATCGTCTCGAGACATAGATCTCAGATATATCAACATAATAATGTGGTCTCGATAATTATCACATATATCAATACAGTTATGCCCATAATGTCCAAAATTACGATTATGACCTTCTAACCTAATCAGGGCCTACATGCATACTAATACACATAGTCATATAACATGCTTTAACTCATAATCATGCATCTTAATAATTAAAATCACACATAATTCCCATTATGCCCTCCAGGCACACTAATCAAGGCCCTTAAGCCTTATTAGCAAATTTGGGTCGTTACACTGAGGGAACACATATTGTTTGCAAAGTTCAAGAAATGTGAGTTCAGGTTTTCTCAGGTATCCTTTCTTCGGCATATTGTCAGTAAGGAGGGGATTAAGGTAGATCCAGGAAAGATTGAAGCGGTCAGAGATTGGCCAAGGCCGAAGAATTCTTCTGAGGTTAGAAGTTTCCTTGGATTGGCAGGTTATTATAGGCGTTTCGTGTAAGGGTTCTCAAAGATAGCTACTGCATTGACTGAGCTGACACGCAAGAGTCAAAAATTTGTGTAGTCAAATAAATGTGAGAACAACTTCCAGGAACTGAACAGAGATTAATTACAGCTCAGATTCTGAGTCTTCCGACAGATCAGAAGGAGGTTTGGGAAGAAAGGCAAGCTGAGCCTTAGATTTGTAGGTCCATTTGAGATCCTGGAGAGGATTGGTCAAGTGGCTTACAGGTTGGCTTTGCCACCGACATTGTCAGCTGTGCATAATGTGTTTCATGTTTCAACTCTTCGGAGGTATGTATCTAATGTGAATCATATTTTGAGTTATGAAGATCTGGAGCTTGAGCCAAATCTCTTCTTTGAGGAGCAGCCAGTTCAGATACTTGATAGAAAAGATAAGGTCCTTAGGAATAAGATGATACCTTTGGTTAAGGTATTGTGGAGGAACAACAAGGTCAAGGAAGCGACCTAGGAGCTAGAGTCAGATATGCAGAGTCAGTATCCCGAGCTGTTCAGGTAAATTTCAAGGACGGAATTTCTGTAAGGAGGGGATAGTTGTAATGCCCCGAAATCCGTAATCCGTTTAATGGCTGGATTAGTAGGCCGGGAGTGCCATAATTGTTTAATTATGCCATTAACTGATAATATGCATGTTTATGTGAATTATATTATAATATGATGTTATATTCATGCATGTGGGTCCACATTTGATTATTATGATATTTTGGTAATTTGGCCTGTTGAGGGCATATTTGTATATTTGGGTGTATATCGAGATTTATGAATGAGATCCCATTATTATGGAGATATATTCGAGCTATTTGGCATGAGACGGTCTTATATTATGAATTAGCGGTTTTGTCATAATGGGGGTCTTTTATTGGGATATTGAATTATGAGAATGTTATTTGATGATAATTGGGAGTTATTGAGATCAAGAGGAAATTCTGGGACTTTTGACTATAATGTTCCCAGGGAGATTTTTGGGGTCCTAAGCACTAGGTTTTATTTGAGCTTACTTAAGCTTTAAGTAGCTTGTCAGATAGAATCGTACGTTAGAAAACCTCTCGTTCTCTTCCCGTTAGTTCATTTTTACTGTTCAAAGCATTTTCGAAGAAATCTCGAGTTCTAGGAGTCGGAATCAAGCGAGGATCGAGGCATAGCGATCCTAGAAAATATTAGAAGCTTCTTGACCAAAGGATTTTACGAGAAACAACCCAATCAAAGGCAATCTAAGTTTTAAGTTTTGAGTAATAGAGTTTCTAAGCTTAGAATTGGATTTTTGTGAATCGTTGAGTTTTTGGTTTGTTTGAACCTCGGGATTTGATGGTTTAGGATCATTGGGAAGCTTGGGAACTTTGATTTGTTGATTTGGAAGTGATTAGGTATGTTTTTGGGAGGTTTGTGGTGATGGAAATTGATTTTGGGGATGGTTCTGGGTTAAGGGCCACGGCCCTAGCTCGAAGAAGTAGGTGGAGCAATTTTGCCTTGCTTGGCGCCGCGACCCTTGCTCTTGGAGTGGCTGGGGGCCGCGGCTCAAGGAGTTAGGGCCACAGCCCTTGGGCAAGTTTAAGCCCGTTTGAGTGTTTTGGCCCCGGGAACTTGGTTTTAGGCCTCGGGATTGTTCCTACTACCCGAATTAGTGGGGATTGATGTCCCGGAGGCTAGATCTTGGTTTGGGAACCCTTGTTGATCATTTCATTGATGGTATCCTATATTTGGTTATGGCTAGGTGACCTCTAAAGGACTAAAAGTCAGATCGTTCTCAAGTGTCGTTCTTTTATTCATTCTCGCTCGAATCAGAGGTAAGAAAAACCGCACCCTGTGTATATGACATGCATGATTGTTGTTGAGGCATGTTGGTTGATAAATGTGGACATTGATTGCATATTAAATGCTAGTGGATGTTGTTTACTTGTGTATGGCACTGACTAGTCAGGGACGGCACTGGTCGAGTATTACTGACCTAAGAGTCAGAAACGGCATAAGCGTCCTGAACGCAGGGCCGAATAAAGATTAGATCTAATCGATATCAGCGTTGAATGACTCTAAGGCATTAATGCTGGACCAACCCTAAGGTCAATAAAACTTATAAGCGCTTGACTAGTCTAAGCTAGTTACTCAGAGCCAGGGCCTAAGGCCTAGGTGACTGCTTGTCACATGGCTAGGGAACAGAGTTCCATAGTTATGACTCTAGAGTCATGAGGAAGGTTATGTTGGTGACTATTCATCATGCACCTATCCTGTTTAAGCTAGTGAAAGGTTCACTTATCTATTAAGCCCCGGTGACCCTATCGTCACATGGCTAAAGGGAGTTGTACCCACCTTAGTGACTTTTGCGACTGTCACTTACCTGTTTCGGATTGAAAGTCCTGAATGATTATTATGATCATTGTTGATATTATATCATGCTATATTGTGTTATCTTGCTGGGCCTTGGCTCGTGGGTGCTATGTGGTGCAGGTAAAGGGAAAGAAAAGCTCACCCAGCCTTGAGTGGAGAGCTTAGGTGGTGATGTGTACATATGCGGTCGCTTGACCACCAGGGCCAAGAAGTTCTCAGAGGAACTAGGGGTTTACCTTATTTTAGCCACTTAGCTCGGCGGGTTTGTAAATTTGAAACTGTGATGACCATTTTGAGTTGTAAATAACTTGTAAATGTTTTGATGGGCTCATGAACAATTTTATATTTAATAAAATATATCCTTTCCTTTATATTGGTTTTCCACCTTAGCCTGTTAATAACACTTAGAAGCACGTTTTTAACCAAAGGACTCGGGTAGCGAGTCAAATTTCTGGTTCACCGTTCACTGTAACTGTTCTGGGGTAACCAGGGCGTTACAACTACTTCTCCCAAAAAATGTCTCTCCAAATTAGCACCTTTGAGCATGCACACTACCCTCACAAGAATTATTTTATTCATCCTCTCAGCCAAGCCATTTTGTGTTGGAATTCCAGCCACTATGAGGTGTCTTGCTATGCATTCTTTAATGCAAAACTCGCTGAATTATTTTGAGCGAAATTCTAGCTCGTTGTTAGTTCTGAGTTTCTTGATCCTCTTGCCCGTTTGGTTTTCAATCAATTTCTTCCATGTCACAAACGTGATGAAGGCCTGATATTTACTCTTCAAAATGAACACCCACACTTTCCAAGAGAAGTCATCAATTATGCTTAAGAAATAGCTGGCACCACCAAGTGTTTTTCCTCTTGAAGCACCCCACAAATTTGAGTGAATGTAGCTAAGATTTTCACTTTTTGTATGTTGTCTTGTATTGAACTTTATCCTGTAACTTTTTCCGTACACACATACTTCACAAAAGCTTAGCTTGTTATTCAAACCATCCTTGAAAACTTCTTGTTTCTCCAGCTCAAGTAACCCTATCTCACTGACATGACAAAGTCTCAAGTGCCACAGATTAGTCATATTAGTTCCCTTTTCTTTTATGGCAGGTGAGGCTTTAGCACAAATTGTCCTCCCATCAAGAAAATACAACCCATTGTTGAGTTTACCTTTCATAACCGCTAATGATCCTCTTGATATTTTGAGAATTCCATTGTCAACTTTAACAGTAAAACCATTCTTGTCAAACATCCCAATTGATAACATATTCCTTTTAAGTTCTGGAACATATCATTTGTTATATTATCTTGTCAGCACCATCATTCATCTTCATCATAACTTAACCAATTCCTTAACTTGACATGCTTTATTATTTCCTAGAAGAACAGTTCCACCTTATATTTCTTCGAATTCACAGAAGAATTCCTTATTTGGACACATGTGAAAGGAGCAACCAGAGTCTAAAATCCATTCACCACCTGAATCTGAACTTGACACTGTCAATACTTTTGATGAATCACACCCATTTGATGCAACATCTGCTTCTCCCTTCTCTTTATTCTTGTCACCGTTCAGCTTGTTTTTCAATGCATAACACCCATCTCTATAGTGAGCTTCCTTTTTGCAGCAGTAGCAGATCTTGATTTTGATTTGGAACGATGTCCATCGCGATTCTTGTTATTTTGTAACTTCTGAATTTTCTCTTTTCATTCCTTCCTCTCACAAAGAGTCCCTCACCATTGGTTTCATTCTTATCATCTCATTTATTTTGGATTTCCTTTGAATTTAAGGTTGCTTTCACTTCAGACATAGTTAGTGTTTCTTTTCCATAAAGTATAGTATCAACATAATGTTCATATACTTTTGGCAGAGAGTTGAGTAGTATAATGGCTTGATGTTCTTCGTCTAATTTCACCCCAATATTGTTCAAATCAAGAATAATCTTATTGAAATCATCCAAGTGTTTTCTCACTTCTTTGGTTTCGTCCATTCTTAGAGTATACAACTTCTTCTTCAAATAAAGATTATTGGCCAAGGATTTCTTCAAGTAGATCAATGCCAATTTGTTCCACAACTCTATGACAGTTTCTTTATGTGATACTTCTTGGAGCACTTCATCTCCCAAGCACAACAAAACTGCACTGTGTGCCTTGGTTTGAATTTCTTGATGTTTCTTCTCATCATCACCAAGCTCTACCAATGTCTTGCTATTAATTGCCTCTACAATCCCTTGATGAACCAGAAAAGTCTTCATTTTGATGCTCCATAAACTGACGTCATTTGTCTACTTCAAATATACTTCGTTGCCATTTCTTGACAAATCTTTGAATGTGAAAAGTCCGAGTTCTTGACTCTTCAAACGAAACCTAAGCTACTAATACCAATTGATGTAAACCATGATTCTTGACCAGAATACTTAATCAAAGAAAAGCTACACAAAAATAGAGTAAATAGAGTAAAATGAAAACAACACACCAAAGCAATTACGTGGTTCAGCTCCCTCTCAGAGAACCTACGTCCACAGCTAGAATAGCCCTTGAGACTAAATCTTTATTAATGAAAGTTACAGCTATTACACAGAAGTACACAAGTCTTTGAATCAGCAAAAGAGTCTTGCTCTAAAAAACACTCAGTACAGAAAGAAAAACAACTTAATGTCTCTCGATTTCCTCTAAATTTCTGGTACCAAAACTGATATGAAAGAAGAGGCTAGAAGTTAGTCATAACTAATTTAACGATTTGAGACATGTAATTGGATATAAAATATCCACGCGAGCTGCTTATTGTTTCAAGTGGCTGAACTAAATTCACCACAAAAATAAAAATAACATTTCACAAAAAGGAATAATTTAATCATAAACGTATAATAGTGGCCTGAACAAGAGTTTATGTATGTATTAATTTGAATTGAACATGATGAGTTTTTTCATTTCAAATGACTCATAATTATAAAATTATATACTTTAATAATATAAAGAAGAGAAATGATGACTCTTGCCTTATTGACGACAATGCTTTCTCTTTTGTGCACCGTAAAGAGCCACCATGGATTTTTATTTAATCACGAAGATTAATTTAATTTTTTAAACAATCATTAGTGTGTTCTCTGCATTCTGTGTTATACATTACACTTTGAAATCATTTTTATCACGTTATAAAAATTTGCAATCATCACTATATTACTAACCAGGCCATAATTACGTAAAATAATTAGCATGCTCAATTCAAATAAAAAATATATATTATAATATTAATTATTTTATAAAAAAAAATAATAGTAATAAAGCAAAGCTTTAAATAATTTTAAATAATATCATTATACAATTTCAAATTGAATAATGATCTAGCTGGTATATAAAATATGATACGGGTTTCTTCTTCTTGATTATACGTGTAAATTGTAATGTATTATAACTGTTGTTTCAATTTCTTGATTAAACTCAATTATTAGTAATTATATTTAATATATTTATTTATATTTATTTAAGAGTATATATATAATATATTTATTTATATATTATATTTATTTATATATAATATATTAAGATCAGCAAATTTTTAAGAGTATATATATAATTGTATCAAGATGGACTAGAATATTCATTAATTCTGATCAAATATACGAAAATCTAATTGTATAATATATACCATAATAATGTAATCACTATAAATATACCAAAATGGCCCCACAATTATTATCATTGTACGCTACCATCTTGAAATTTGAAACATATATCGTAGATTGTATGATTATTGGTGTTCAAACACTACCTTATATATTTATATATATACAAAGTAAAAGCAATATGCTTCCGCATTTGTTGAATTTTATTTAAAAATTGTATTGATTTGGTTTTAATATGTTTTTAAATTGTAATATAAATTTTAAATAAATAAATAATATTATATAATTATATAAGAATGACAAAAATATATTAAAATATATATATATTTTTTTTAAAAAAGGAATAAGATAATTTTCATTTTAAAAAAATAAAAAATCATTAAATCAAGAATCTCTTAAATACATACTTTATATATATAGTGCTTTAAAATTAAATACTATTTTTCAAATTTTCTTCTTTTAAAAAATACATAGGAATTTAAATATAATAAAATATTAAAAAATTGTAAATTAAGACTGAATTTAAAAAGTTTATTTGATCAAATTTTAATTATTTAACTTTAAAAAAATTTATAGCAAACAAAAAGTTATATATAAATGTATATTATTAAATTAATGGCTAAAACAATTTGTTATCCCAAAAATCAGAGGTGAATGACATGGCAGGCATTAAATACATGTGGCTGACATCTGGCAGAACCCATGCCCGACTATCGACCAGGAAGACACCTACTGTCACACGATAAACTTCTTCCTACGACCAGCCTGGTCGTACGCACGCTATACACGGAGGAAATCTTAGGCAGTTATGATTGAATCTGAAATTATCTCCCATGATTTCCTGAGTATCCGATTATTTAGGAAAGAATATATGTAACGAACTAATGTAAATCTTCCCTGAGCTTACAAATAGAAGAAGAGAGCTCAGGGGAGAGGACCTTTTGGTTTTTTGGCTTGAAGATCTTTTGAGATTAGAGAGAGATTCCACTAGAACATTTGTATTTTCTTATTCAAAGGTCAGTGAAACTCATTGAACCCTAGTTCTTTGATCACCCCTTTGAATCTCATTTCAATAACAATTCAAGTGGACGTAGGTTATTACCAGATCCTGGGGCCGAACCACTATAAACTCTTGTGTTCTTATTGTTTTCGTCATCACATTCATTTCAACGTATTTTTCCACGTCAAGCGTATTTTGACTCCGTGTCAGTTGGCAAAAATTAGGTTCAACACAATTAAAATAATTAATTTCTCATTAAAAAAATTAAACTACAAAATAAGAAAATATGTACATTTATGTCTTATTTCACTATTACATATATGTTCGCATAAACAAAATACGTTAAATGACAAAATAAATAAAGAAAAATACTACTTTGCCCCCAAGATTTTTTCCAAATACGCGATCGGTCCATGTGTTCTGTTAAATGATAATTTAGAACCCGTGTTTTACAAAATGGATCAAAATAGAACCTTATACCTAATTTTGGTAAAAAAATTCAAATATAATAGTTCATTCTCAGCTCCTTGACCACTTTCTCCACTTCTCTGAATCTATCACATCACTAACGACCCGAGAATTGATCTTATAATTGAAAATATTATGACAAAAATCAAGTCTATGGTACTATTTTTATCCATTCGACAAAATACAAGGGTCGATCGCATCTTTGGAAAAAAACACAGAGACCAAAATTGTATTTTCCCAATAAATAATTAACAAAAGAAAGAAAAAAAAGAATAAATTTAAGCACTTAAATAATTTTCACTTATAGTTTTGAAAACATAATTAATAGAGTAATTTAAATACTTTAATATAAAATTTTAAAATATGTGATGAAAAATTATTATCATTTATTATTTTTTTTCAATTTATTTACCCTATTCAAATGACTTTAAAATTAACCGTGTTAGAAAACAATTAAAAAGTGTGTTAAATCTAATGAAAAGAACAATTTCTGTTAAACAAACATTTATATTATACTAGGTAAAAGTAACATGCAGTGCACATTTACTTAGATCTATTTAGAAAATATTTTTATGTCATTCTTTTATAATATATGACATTGATTATTTATTTAAAATTTCTATGACACTTAAAAAAACATAATAAAAAGAAATTAAACCAAAACATTTTCAATAAAATTCAAATTCTTTCATTTTAAAAAAATTATATAAATATATTTTTGTTGACCCAAGATTTGGCCAACTGACACGGAGTCAGAATATGCTTGATATGAATGAAAGAGATGAGAAGAACGTAATGACATGAGTAAATAAGACACAGTATTTTATAGTGGTTCGGCCCCAGGACCTAGTAATGACCTACGTCCACTTAGAATGATATTGATAAAAATCAGAAGAGTGATCAAAGAACTAGGGTTCAATGAGTTTCACCACTTTCTGAAGAACAATACAGTATTACCAGGATAATTACTATAATCTCTCACGATTCAAAAGCCAAAAAGTCCCTTCCCTTGAGCTATCTCTTGCTATTTATAGGCTCAAGGGGGATTACAAAAGATTGTTACAGATATTCTTTCCTGAATAATCGGGTACTCAGGAGATTGTGTGAGATAAATTCGGGATTCATAAAGATCTTCCCATTAATGTCGCCTTGTACGCGGAACTATTGACCAGACTGGTCGCAGGTAAGACAGGCTTGCACTGCTTCTAATGTGTCCCCTGGTCGATACTCTAGTAAAACGTTTCCAGGTGTCAGCCATGTGTCCAGGGATCACTTGCCACGTCACCAATGCTAATTTTACGGATAACAGTTGCCCCCCCAAGTTTATTTATCACGAGCAGTAAATAAACTTTTGAACGAGCGACTCTTCGGTAATCCCGCCTGACGTGTCAGAACCCTTCGTGTGTTCTTGAAAAAAGCAACCTACCTCTGTCCAATCACGTCCTTTCGGTTCCCCAGAAAAGATTTCGACGGCCATCCCGCTTCCCCCATACTTTGAAAAAGGGAAACTAATGATTACACTTTTTACTATCAGAGACAAACTTATATAAGACCTTCGAAGTCTTTATTTTCTTTTTACGCACGCCATCGTCTTCACAAGAAAACCTAAAATCTAGAGCCCTTAACGTTCCTGAAGAACGTTCCATCTGCATATTCAGGACCCCGTCTGAGAGCTCCTTGATCTCCAAAGATCTTTCTTCCATCTCCATGATCACTTTTCTTGGTAAGTTTCCGAGTTCCCACGCTTCTAATTTTTCGTGGTGCATGCTTCTGAATGTGTACTGCATCTGGTTTGAGACGCTTGTAGACAAAATATTTTGTAGGCGAAATAGGGTTACGAGTTAGTTTAAAATCTGGGATCATGCTTTTTAGGACGTAAAATCGAAGTAAAAATTCGATCTTTAGGCTAGTTGAAAAATAAATTTTTCTCGCCCTAAGGGGAGTTGAAAAAGCTTTTTCATAAAAACTTTTTACTTTCACCCTTTGATCCGTTTTTCAAACTGATCGTGTAGAAAAATTTAGCTTTTTGTTAGAATGCTTTTGTATAAAAACTTAATTTTTATACTCGACCAGTGTTATTCTAAAAAGCTTTTAAAAGTTTTTTATCCTCACCTCCCCATTCTTCTGTATGCAGACTTTAATGCCAGATTTGTGGGGAGGTGAAAGGCCTATTGATGACGACCTTCTCGTCCAACTGCTAGAGGGAGAAGAACAACCAGCTGACCGTGTCCACGAGATCCCTTTCTCACGATCTTCTTCCAGACCCCATCCTTCTCCTCCCATGGCCCGTTCCAAATCTTCAGGCAAGAAAAGACCCGAGTTTGAAAACAGCCCAAATTCTCCTGCCCGGCCCGATTCGCAGGCAAGGGCTCCCTCGACCAGTGGTCGAGAAAATCTTGTTCCTGACCCTAATATCCAAATTAGGGCCAGCCCTCGCCATCAGAACTTGCCTGATGTCGAGTGGTATACTTCCCCAGCCAGTTCAGTAACTCTTCGAATGGTTGCTAACTGCTTCAGGAAATTCCCTCTCACAGGGGTTTCCATTATACGTCCTACCAAAGATCAGAGGGCTAACCTCCCCGGAGGTGCAAACAGCGCCTGGTCTCGGTATCATATTGAGGCGGGAGCTTATCTCCCTCTTCATCCCTTTTTTGTGGGGGTGGCCAATTATTTTGGTGTCGCCCCCTTCAAAATAACTCCAAACGGATATAGGATGTTGGCCGCACTCTATATCCTGTACAAACTTAAGAAATGGCCAGAAGCTTTGCCCCACGAGGTCAACTATCTTTTTGACCTTAGGTCTAACCCGCAACACAACGGGACGGGTTTCTTTCATTTCTGCCACCAGGAGACCAACTGGACGTTCCTGAGTGACACCACCCATATATCAAATGTGGGGCATTACCATAAGGAGTACTTCTTTACTCCGGATGTAACCAGCAACAACTTGGCCTTCGCACGAGGAGGTAAGCGTCGTTTCTGACTGATAATACTTTTACTTAAGGTGTCTCCTTTCGTTTTTCTCAAACTGTAATCTGCTTTTCAGGCCCTTGGTTACGTCCGACCCCAACACCAGACATGGTGTCGAGGTCTAATACTTTGGCCAGGATGTCTGACGCAGCAAAAAGCATCAAGACCCTGGTGACTGAAGAAAACTTGAGGCGGTCTGGCCTCCTGGCTCCTCGCCATGAAACTAGAGGGTCCGTGGCGGACGAAGCCACTGCCGAGGGGGTTCCCAAGCAGCAACCTCCTATGTCTCCTCGGAGGAGGAGGCCAACGGGGGTTACAATCAGGGAGCCCACGGGCAATCCTTCTGCAGAAAGATCTTCTGCTCCCCAAGGCAAGGGGAAACAAAAGGCCAAAGAGCCTATTGTGGACTTGGGAGAATCCTCTGATGATAACGGTAAAGTTATTTCGCTTTTAAATGGTTTGCCAATTCCCTGTCATTTGTTTGACGGGGAGGGTAACTTTACATATGCTCCAAACTTAGGGCCAAACTTCTTCATGCCAGATAATGAGTATATGACTAATAGAGTCAATAGTGTAACGACCAGTAGTTGTAGCTCAGGTATTCACTTTGTTGCCTTTCTTCTGTTGCATATAATATATTTTTATCTGCCTCTTATTCTTATCAGTTTCCTGTGTTTACTTGCATGCAGATATGGCCACTCCCAATATCTTTGACATGTACCAGGCCGAGGAGGAAGATGAGGTTCCCCAACTCAAGCAGAGATCCAAGAGGAGAACTGGCGAATCCAGTCGAGGCCCTCCAGCCAAGAAGGGTCGAACAGAAGACCTTCCCAAGGACGCGCCAACTGGGAAAACTCCTGGGCCAACGGGGTAAACTCATCCACCAGCTCCTACTGAGAAGCAGACTCCTCCTGCCCCACCAAATCCTCCGGCTGCGCCCGCCAGAGAGGAAAGTACTCGTGAACAAGCTCTCGGGTCCAAACTCATGAGCCGTGCCCTTCGATCAGCCAGGGATCGCCTTGACCGCATTGGTAAAGGTGACCATGTCAGAGATGCAATGGTCGAGGCTGAAAACATGGGGGCTGACCGAGTTCTGAACAGGGCCCTGAATGAAATCTCTAGTGTGAGTATTTCTTCACTTTTTAAGCCTTAGTCTTTTATTCTTCACAACAGGCTCTAACTTTTTCCTTTATTCACAGGCCTTGCTATCTGCTATCACTTCTCGCACTCGTAGCCAGGCTTCCATCGAGCAGGCCAAGGCAAAGGCCACTGAGAGGCATCAAGTGAAGGCAGCTGAGGAGCTTTCGGCTGCAGAGGCCAGGCACGCCAAGGAGTTGGAGGCACTGGCTCGAGAGAGGGATGTTGCGGTGACCAAACTGTCAGAGGCTGAAGCCGCAAAAGATGTCGCGGTGAAGTTGAGGCAACAGTATCGAGAGTCCAATCAAACCCATCTTCGCGAGATCAAGCATTTGGGAGAGACACTCAAGTCCAAGGACGAGGCTATTGTCACTCTTGAAGGCAAGGTGAAGCAGCTGGAGCTTGACAACTCCAAAAATCTTGAAAAGTACAAGAGGACGACACTCCGATGTTTCTACAACTTCTGGAAACATAATCAGGGTGCCGACTTTAGCTATCTTTCGGAGGAAGTCAGGACTGCTGAGTTGGCTCGATGCACCTCTCAACTGGCCGAAGAGGAGGCAAGACTGAGGATCCCTGCTTCTCCAAGCATCGTTGGTGTAGAAGAAGAAGGAGTTGCCGAGGACGCAACCAACCAGGATGCTGCCCAGGACCCTCCGGCCCCAAATGCCTCTTAAATTTTCCCATTTATTTTTTCTCTCTTTTTGGCCACACGACCTACGGGTCGTGATGTAAAGACAATAATTTCTTTTTAAACTTTGCTGCGCGGGCAGCAAATCTTTTTTTTCTTTTATTCGAACAGTTACATCCAAGCAACGATGCTTGCGGTGTAAAAGCTTAAATCTTGATGCTATAATATCCTTATTTATTATAACATTTGTCTGTATGACCGAACTTAGCATAGTACTTTGGCATGATTTAACAAAACATAAATTTTGAAAAATACTTTAAGTACTGTAGCATGCTTTCACTCATTTTGTTCATGTGTTTACATACCTTGCGAGTATGCTTTGCTATTGATGTGCCTTATATGCCCCCCAAGTGATCGAGGAGCTTTAGGTCCTTGGTCACTTGCCCTGACCATGGCCTGTTCGAACATTCCTGTTCGTGCGGAAAAATGATACTTGTAGTACAGCAAAACAACACACGTAATGAACCAATACTTGTAAATGTAAATTCACAAAGGTTGGCAAGAATGACTGGCTGCGCACAGTCCCTTATAATCTCGTATTAAAAATGGACTAAACATGTCTTTACGAGTGATTCTATAATAGAACCTTACATATACGAGCAGTTAGCCATACAACGTGGCTAACCCTCTTTGCAAAACTTGTAAGAAAATTAAAATTTTAACACAAGCCAGTTCTTTAAAAAGGACTGTTCATTGATAATACTTGCGCAGGTGTTCTCCATTCCAGTAACGTGGAATGAGATCTCCGTTCAAGCGTGCAAGTTTGTATGTGCCTGGATGAAGGACTTCTTCAATCTGGTAAGGTCCCTCCCAATTAGGTCCGAGCACTCCAGCAGTAGGGTCGCGGGTATTTAAGAAACTCGTCGTAGCACCAAATCTCCGACGTTGAATTTTCTTTCTTTAACTTTGGAGTTAAAGTACCGGGCGACTTTTTGCTGGTATGCAGCAACTCGGAGTTGAGATTTCTCTCGTATCTCATCGATTGAGTCTAGGGACTCCATCATTAGCTGGATGTTCTGATCCTGGTCGTAAGTCAAGCGCCGATGTGAGGGGGGGTCTAACTCGACAGGCAACATGGCTTCATATCCATAGGCTAATGAAAATGGAGTATGTCCTGTCACTGTTCAGTGGGACATTCTATACGACCATAGGACTTCAGGCAGCTGCTCTGGCCACGCTCCTTTAGCTTCTTCAAGTCTTTTCTTCAGGGTGTCTTTAAGAGTCTTGTTTACGGCTTCGACCTACCCGTTTGCTTGGGGGTGTGCAACTGAAGAAAAGATTTTAATAACTCCATGCCTCTCGCAGAAATCGGTGAATAAGTCGCTGTCAAATTGGGTCCCGTTGTCTGAAACTGTCTTTCTGGGCAAACCATATCTGCATACAATGTTCTTGATGACGAAGTCAAGAACTTTCTTGGTCGTGATGGTTGCGAGTGGTTCAGCTTCGGCCCATTTGGTGAAGTAATCAACTGCCACAACTGTGTACTTTACTCCGCCTTTCCCTGTAGGCAGGGATCCAATCAAATCTATCCCCCATACTGCAAAAGGCCACGGGCTCTGCATTTGCTTCAGTTCGTTTGGAGCTGCTCGTGGAATTTTGGAGAACCTTTGACATTTATCACATCTTCGTACATACTCCATCGAATCCTCATTCATCGTTGGCCAGAAGTAGCCTTGCCTTAGAATCTTTTTTGCCAAACTCTGCCCCCCAGCGTGATCCCCGCAGAAGCCTTCATGCACCTCCTTCATGAGCTCCTTAGCATTTTCTGGTGTAACACACCTGAGTAGTGGCATTGAGAATCCTCTTCGGTACATGACACCATCGACCAGTATGTACCTAGCAGATCGTCTTTGTAGAGTTCTGGCTTTGTTCCTATCTGTTGGGAGCGTACCATTTGTCAGATACTCCAAGTAAGGCACCATCCATGCATCCTCCATTCGAATCTCCATACTGGACTCAGCTGCTTGTATGCTCGGCTTACTCATTCTTTCTACTGGCACAATGTTCAAAGTGTCAGCATCCTTTGCGCTCACGAGTTTGGCTAAGGCGTCTGCGTTTGAATTCTGATCTCGCGGGATCTGCTGGAGGGTGTACTTCGTGAACTGGGCTAGCAGGTCCTTTGTTTCATTTAAGTAGGCTACCATTTTCAAACCTCGCGCTTGATATTCTCCTAGGACCTGATTCACCACCAGCTGTGAATCACTGTAGATATCAAGCGTCTTTATGCTCATATCCTTTGCCATTCTCAATCCACCGAGGAGTGCTTCGTATTCTGCTTCATTATTTGATGCAGTGAAGTCGAACCTGATGGCGCAGTGAAATCGATGCCCTTCCGGTGTTATCAATACCACTCCCGCTCCAGCGTGGGATTCGTTGGATGAACCATCTGTGAATAGCTTCCCAGAAGGAGTTTTGTCCTGAGGCACGGGTGCTTCAGGTAGTCCGCACTGCTCACTGTCTGGGAGTTCGGTGAACTCTGCAATAAGATCGGCTAAGACTTGTCCCTTTATTGCTTCTCACGGTGAATAGGTTATATCGAACTGCCCTAGCTCGACTGCCCATTTTAACAATCGGCCAGCCGCCTCGGGTTTTTGGAGGACTTGCCGAAGGGGCTGATCAGTTAGAACTGTGATAGGATGGGCTTGAAAGTAGGGGCGTAGCTTTCTAGAGGCAAGGATCAAGCAATATGCTAACCTCTCGATTGGCGGATATCTCAATTCGGCCCCGATCATTCTCTTGCTGACATAGTAGACTGCTTTTTATGCACCTTCTTCCTCTCGAACTAGCACTGCGCTGGTAGCAACTTCAGTAATTGCCAGATAAATAAACAAAGTTTCTCCTTCGATTGGATTTGATAAGATGGGAGGCTGTGCCATATGAGCCTTCAACGCCTGGAATGCTTGCTCGTAGTCTTCTGTCCAATCAAACTTTTTATTTCCCCTAAGTAGATTGAAGAATGGGATGCACTTGTCTGTTGATTTTGAAATGAATCTACTTAGGGCTGCGATCCTCCCAGTTAAACTTTGTACATCTTTGATCCTTTCTGGCGACTTCATGTCGATCAGGGCTTTTATCTTGTCGGGGTTGGCCTCGATTCCTCTTGAATTTACAATAAACCCTAAAAACCTCTCTGATCCGACTCCGAAGGAACACTTGAGGGGATTCAATTTCATTTGGTACATGTTTAACACGTCAAAGCACTCCTGTAAATCCCTCACATGCCCTTCTGCCTTCTTAGACTTTACCAGCATGTCATCCACATATACCTCCATGTTTACACCGATTTTCTCTTTGAACATGTGGTTGACTAGCCGTTGGTAAGTCGCACCTGCATTTTTCAGTCCGAAGGGCATTACTCTGTAGCAATACAAGCCCGTATCGGTCCGAAAGCTGGTGTGATCCTCATCAGGGGGATGCATGTTAATCTGGTTATAGCCCGAATATGCATCCATGAATGAGAGGATCTCATGCCCTGCAGTAGCATCGACCAGCTGGTCGAACCTTGGGAGTGGAAAGCAATCCTTTGGGAAGGCTTTATTGAGGTCTGTAAAATCCACACAGGTCCACCACTTGCCGTTAGGCTTGGGGACCAACACCGGATTGGAGACCCATGACGGATAAAAAGTCACCCGTATGAACCCGTTCTCCTTTAACCTTTCGATTTCTTCTTTTAAGGCTCGTGATCTATCTTTATCGAGCAGCCTCCTTTTTTGTTGCACTGGTGGAAAGGTCTTGTCTATATTTAGGACATGGCTGATTACTGCAGGATCTATCCCAACCATGTCTTTATGCGACCAGGCGAAAACCTCCTGGTTTTTTCGCAAGAATTCCACCAGTGCGTGCTTCGTGGTAGGCTCTAAGTTTTTCCCAACCTTTATTACTCTGGTTGGGTCTCCTTTGTCGAGTTGGACCTCCTCCAGGTCCTCGACGGGTCCAACATTTTCTTCAAAATCCCCAAAGCGAGGATCCAAATCTCCATCCTCACTTTGGGCAACACCCTATTTGGTGACTTCACCACCTGATTGGGCTTGTGTATCAACTGCCATCTGCAATCTATCTGGGGTAGTGCTCCTCGACGTTCCACTTTTCGCCTTTGTAATCGAGGCGTTGTAGCACTCCCTGGCTTCCCTTTGGTTTCCTAAAACGCGTCCTACCCCCGCGTCTGTTGGGAACTTCATGGCTAGGTGCCACATAGAGATGATGGCCCGTAGATCAACCAGTATGGGCCTTCCAATAACGGCGTTGTACACCGAAGGACAATCGACCACTACAAAAGTGGCGAGTTATGTCCTTGTTGCAGGCGCTGTACCCGTCGTTACTGAGAGTTTGATCATTCCGGCTGGGGCGAGTCCTTCTCCAGAGAAGTCGTATATCGTTTGATTGCAGGGCTCCAAGTCTTTTGCGGACAATTTCATGCGTTCCAGTGTTGACTTATACAGGATGTTCACTGAACTTCCTGTATCGACCAGTACCCTCTTCACCATCATATTGGCCATCTGGATGTCCACGACCAGCGGATCGGAATGTGGGAACCGGATGTGTTGGGCATCGCCATCAGAGAAGGTTATCTCACCTTCCTCTGACCGAGCCTTTTTTGGTGCACGGTCTTCCACAGTCATCATCTCGATGTCCTGGTCGTGGCGCAGAGTCCGAGGATATCATTCTCTGGCCTTTCCGCTATTTCCCGCGAGGTGCGGGCCTCCACAGATGGTTAAGAGTGTTCCAGCCACGGGGGCAGGCTGTAATGGTGGCGAGCGTTGGTGTGTGGACGCCTGCTTGTTGCCACCCAAAGCTTCTCGTTGGGAATTTCTCGAGGCCCGTACGTATCTTCTCAAGTGTCCTTGTCTAATAAGGAACTCGATTTCGTCTTTTAACTGGTTGCATTCATTAGTGTCATGTCCGTAGTCGTTATGGTAACGACAGAACTTGGTAGTGTCTCTTTTCGAAATGTCCTTTCGAATGGGTCCAGGTTTCTTGTAAGGCACACTGGAGCTTGTGGCCTGGTAAACCTCTCCCCGAGACTCAACGAGGGCAGTGTAGTTAGTGAACCGAGGCTCATAACGATTACCCTTAACTCGTTTGTTGTCGGAGGTGGAAGGCTCGTTATATGACCGTTTTCCACCATTCTTGCCATTACCGTTGTCGTTCCCGTTGCCATTAGGTGTGGAACCATCGGCGGCTTTGGCGGGTTCGGCAGCCTTCTTACCCTTGTTCGAGGGTTTTCCATCATCAGCAATGGCTTCTTCGAGCTTGATGTAGCGGTCAGCTCGGTCTAAGAATTCTTGGGTGGTTCTAACTCCTTCTTTTTGGAGACTTTTCCAGAGGGGAGAGCAACGTTTAACCCCTGCGGTAATGGCCATCATCTTGCCTTCGTCTCCTATTGTTTTTGCTCCAGCCGCCGCTCGCATAAAGCGCTAGACGTAATCCTTTACTGACTCCCCGTCCTGCTGGCGAATTTCGACTAGCTAGTTTGCTTCAGTTGGGTGTACACGACCAGCATAGAACTGTCCGTAGAACTCCCGTACTAACATTTCCCAGGAAACAATGCTCGCGGGAGGGAACTTGAAGAACCACTACTACGCAGCTTCAGAAAGTGTTGCAGGAAAGATCCTGCACCGAGCGTCTCCGGACACTTTCTGAATGTCCATCTGAATTTCAAACTTATTGACATACGAGACTGGGTCTCCATACCCGTCAAAGTTTGGAAGCGTGGGCATCTTGAATTTGCTGGGAGTTTCGGCATTAGCTATCCTTTGTACGAAAGGAGTGCCTTTTCTCCTATCGTGGTCGATGTAAGAAGTCCTTCATCCGACCAGCTGCTGCACAGCCTGGTTGAGGGCATCTATCTGGGCCTGCACTGCGGTAGGAATCGCTGTGGCCTCTGTTGTCGGGGGGATTATCTTGCCGTGCCTCTCACGGCGATCATTGAGTATATCTCTCAGGTCCTCTTCTCTTCTCCGCTGCTCGCTACCCCCGAGCCGATTGAAGACATTATTTTTTCTAGGCTGCCCCCCAGCATCCTGTCTATTTGGTTGATCATCTTAAGGTACCTGGCTCCTGCTTTTAACTCTTTCTTCACTCCTTCCACCGGCATTTCCTTTTCCTGAGTCGGCCTCATTGTATCCGTGGCCATCTCTGAACCTCGACTGGCTATGGTGAGATCGACTGTTCCCCCGATGTCCGTTTCTGGCTTAACCATCCCGAGCGTTAGAGGGTGGCCTGCGCTGGTTGTGGTGTCCTCGTGCATCATCGTGCCGTGGGGGACCCTGGACCGCAGAGCCTAACTCTGAGTCCCTCCTGTGGCCAGGAGGGTAGTGACCTCTATTCGGTAGGTTCGGCCCATCATCCCTACGGCGTCTAGGGCTGCGAGACTGATGCTCGGCCCTATTCTGCCTCCGTTGCGGGGGGTTACCCCGAGCAGCTTGGGATGGTGGCGGTACTTCAGGCTCCAGTGGGACATCGTCATGGGGCATCTAAGGCTGTTCGGGTCTTTGCGGACTCGAAGGTTGGATCGGTGGGCTCAGATTAGGACCCCTCTAGGGTGGCCCATTCACAGGTGGGTCAGGCTGCGAGGCAGGTGCAGCCTGATTTCTAGCCAATAGCAAGGCTGCCTCAAGGGCTGTCATGGCTTCGTTCTGGCGGCGGTCCACCTCTGCCTGTCTTTCGCTCAATTCTGCGCGCTGCCGTTCAATCTCCTGCTGCTGCCGTGCCATAACTTCAGCGGCAGTCTCCTGACTGGCCCTCAGACTAGCCAGCTCTTCCTGCAACGCGCCTAGGGTACTTTTCAACGTTGCATCATCCATTCCTCCTCCTCAAAATCCAGTTGTGGCTCATCCTCTGCCATGCTTGCAGGAGGAGGAGGAGGTGGCGGGTTTGACGGTGCAGTGGCGGCTGCTTGTCCAGTTTTCTTTCCAGCTTTCGCCATTAGTTTTCTCAACAACGGTAAATCAAGCTCTCAATGAAAGCACCAGAATGTTGACCCAAGATTTGGCCAACTAACACGGAGTCAGAATATGCTTGATATGAATGAAAGAGATGAGAAGAACGTAATGACACGAGTAAATAAGACAGTATTTTATAGTGGTTCGGTCCCAGGACCTGGTAATGACCTACGTCCACTTAGAATGATATTGATAAAAATCAGAAGAGTGATCAAAGAACTAGGGTTCAATGAGTTTTACCACTTTCTGAAGAACAATACAGTATTACCAGGATAATTACTATAATCTCTCACGATTCAAAAGCCAAAAAGTCAATTCCCTTGAGCTATCTCTTGCTATTTATAGGCTCAAGGGGGATTACAAAAGATTGTTACAGATATTCTTTCCTATATAATTGGGTACTCAGGAGATTGTGTGAGATAAATTCGGGATTCATAAAGATCTTCCCATTAATGTCGCCTTGTACGCGGAACTATCGACCAGACTGGTCGCAGGTAAGACAGGCTTGCACTGCTTCTAATGTGTCCCCTGGTCGATACTCTAGTAAAACGTTTCCAGGTGTCAGCCACGTGTCCATGGATCACTTGCCATGTCACCAATGCTAATTTTACGGAGAACAATTTTTATAACAAATAAAAAACCATTAAACCTATAATTTATTAGATATGCACTTTTTTATAAATAAAAATTTAGTGCATTCTAGTTTTTAAATTAAATTATTTTTTTTTAATTTTCTTTTAGAAAAAATACCTATAAATTTTAATATAATAAAATATTAAAAAATTCTAAATCAAAACTATGAATTTAAAAACATTATTTCATTAAATTTTAATTATTTAATTTAAAAAATTTAAAGCCAACAAAAGTTATATATAAATATATATTATTTAATTAATGGCTAGAGTAACTAAAATTAGTAATTTCTCATTAAAAAAATAAACGACAAAATAAGAAAATATATATTTATGTTTTATTTCACAATTACATATATGTTTAGATAAACAAAATACATTAAATGACAAAATAAATAACTAATAAAATAAAAAAATTAAGCTAATAAATATTTTTCAGTTATAATTTTGAAAACATAATTGATAGAGTAATTTAAATACTTTAGTATGAAATTAAAAAATATTTGATGAGAAATTATTACGGCTCGTCTATTACTTTTTACTTTATTTATAATTTAAACCTTATTTAGATGATTTTATTAATTCTGATTTTTAAAAAGATATATTAATTGCCTTATTTAAATGACTTTATTACTTTTTATTTTTAAAAAAAATATTTGACTTATTTAGATGATTTTAAAACTAGCCGTGTTAGAAAATAATAAAAAAAAAGTGTTAAATCTAACGAAAAACAATAATTTTAAAGGAAATTATATATAGTATATAATGATATATAAATAAAATTATATATTTTTGACATTGGAGATGGGAAATTCGAACTTGAAACCTCCTTTTTTTAAAGGAAATATGTAATACCATTAAGCCATGTCTATGACCGCAACACTGTCTTATATTAATTTGTGTAATTTAGTATGAGCTCTAACGTATTTTATTTTACATTAATTTCTCATTTTCTTTATTATTAATTTTCAATCTTTTCATATGCTTTAACAATTCATAAAATAAAGATATCAAAAATTCCAATTTGTCAAAATAAAAAATAAAAATTGTAACCAAGATAAATCACTACTATAAAAAAGGCTTTTTAGGACTCGCAAACATTTTGCGAGTTCTAAAAGAATGTTTGTGAGTCCTAAAAAGTCTCGTTGAGTGCCTTTAAGTAAGTTGTTAGGACTCTTTTCGCGAGTCCTAAAAGATCCACTTAAGTATCTTTAAATTAAGTTTTTAGGACTCTCTTTACATGCCCTTAAAAATAATTTTTTTTTAAAAATGCAGCTACAATTTTCATTTTAATTTAAAAAATATATCTCGAGTGTCCAAAATATATTAAAAGAAAATACAAAAAAATGACAAAAAAAATTGAAAGAAATCTAACTTTCTCATTGACATGTATTGTAAGCTAGCTTATAGCATCTTTCAACATTTATCAATAAAAAAAATACATAAAAAAACTCAAACCAACTATAAGTCCTAATAACAATCTAAGTATTTCAATCTGATACTCTATTGATGGATCTTACAAAAAATGTCACTCTAAAATTGTTCTAATTTTACATTATTTATAAAGGGACAAACCAAATGGTGTATGAGAAGTGTGTGAAGCTTGTCCCCTCAAAAAAAAGCATTAGATTGCAATAAATATAATCTTGAAAGTTCTCCGTAGCTGTCTAGTGGCATATATTGCCATTATCCCTCTAGTTTCTGAATCCATGTAAGACTGCAACAAAAATATTCAGAACATCACAAACCAAAACACGTGGCGTACAAGGAATTAAATTTTAAATATATTTATATACATACTGCAATCAAGTACTAAGGCAATGAAAAATGCATATATGATGAATGAAACATGATGATTTAAAAGCTCCAAGATTCCTAGGCTAAGACCAAGGCATATATACAACAAGAATCCTAAGACCAATGTCACAAAATATGTTGTTCAACCTGGGTGCACCATCTCCTAGCAAATGTTATTGACTTCAAAAGAAAACAACTGAAATTCTAACAACAAGACCAGCTTGATATATTTACCTATTTTTCTGTTGGCATATATTTGACAAACCTCAAACAAATTCTAAAAAATAAGGGGAATTTTCTCCAAGATTATCTAGCAAAAGAAAAGAATATGTATCAAAACTATAGCATTTAGAAATAATATGAACAAAGCCAGCAAACATAATAAGATGACAACAAATAACAAGCTAAATATTCTAGTCTCTAAAGTAAATTAGATGATAAGAAGTCATCTTTGTTTACAAAAAGAATGGTGAAACTACAATCATGACTACATCCAATGATTCCAGTCCTTACAAAAAGAAAAGTTTGGCTGTCTCTTTCAAGCCAACGTTTCCAACAAATCAAATAGCTACATCAACATAAAAAAACCATAACTTAATTAAAAGTCCAATAGTCCATAACCACAAATCACAACTCATATTTAAAAGTCCAAAGTCTAATAGAGTAATAGACTAATCTAATGCAACACAAATCAATTTTAAGCCCACAACATAATAGAGAAATCACACCAAAAAGTCCAAATTGCATAGTCTAAATATTTAATAAGTCTAAAAGCCAAAATTCAAATTCAAACAAGAAGGTAGAAAATAAAGCCCAAACCAAAATCCAACATTCATGGTGATATCAATTTAGCTAGTGAATCCAATAATTCAATTTTTGTTAACTGATTTTGCGTTGTTTAATCTGCTATATATGTTCATCTTCTTGACATAATAGATGATATGTGTGTGTGTATAAATGACTTCTATAACTAATAAACTTATTTATGATGTTCAGGTAGACCTAGGCATTTCTATTCAAAAGGCTTGTGAGAACCTTACACAACCATTCAAGTTTTTATATCCTGTGGATATCAATATCAAAGACAAGATTGAGGCTATAGCAAGACCATATGGTGCCGGTGGTGTTGTATACTCAAAACAAGTAAGTTTCTACTACATTTTCATATCATGTAAATCTTTTTTATTTAAGAATTGTTGTTTAAAGATTAATTAATAATGGATGTGAGAACCCAAACAAACATGATTTTAGACTAAAAGAAAGTTCTATTTAAGAATGAAACAATGTTTTGTTAAGAACAAAACTTCTGAATTAAAGAGAAGGCTTGTGATTTTGTGTTATTCTACAAATTTTCCTAGTGATATAATATACTGTGAGTGAATAAAAAATGTGATTGTAGATGAAGTTCATGGCAAAGTTTACATGTTTAACTCATGAAATAAAGTTTTCTTTTGCCTAAATAGGTAGAGAAATAGATTGAGATGTACAACAGGCAAGGGTTTTCAGGTCTGCCCATCTGCATGGCCAAGACTCAGTATTCATTTTCACACAATGCAGCTGAGAAGGGAGCCCCTAGCGGCTTTGTCCTACAGATATGGGATGTGAGGGCTAGTATTGGGGCTGGATTCATATACCCTTTGGTGGGAACAATGAGTACAATGCCAAGACTTCCTACAAGGCCATGCTTCTACGAAATTGATCTTGACACCACTACTGGAAAGGTTATTGGTCTCTCTTGAACAAGGCCTCTATAATTTGGCCAAAATTTGGATCAATGGCAGACTTTTCATTACCATGGTTTGATGGTTTTGCTAAAATTGTATCATGCTATATGTATTGTATAACTAAACATAGTTTTTATTTTTTTCAAATAAAAGAAGCATGTTAAATTTGAGTCTTGAATGCTTATAAATAAGCTTAATCATGAACATTTTTGAAAGGTTTAAGTTAACTGTATAACTGCATTCCTTTTTGTGTTTGTTTATAAATGACCTGACCTAAATAATAAATTAGATTTATTAATCGGTCCAAGAAAAAAATGAGAGCCGAAAATAGATAGAAAAAAAGGTTGTGCTAGTGATAGTCAGAAGCTGATATGTGTAATAGCATTGCTGCTAAATGCCAATAGATAAATTCTCAAAGAAACATACTTTCTGCTATTTTCACTAATGATGAGTTGGTTCAATTTAATAGAATATAACATAGATTAAGATAAACTAAATATTTATATTGTTAAAAAAGTCTAATAGAGTAATAGACTAATCTAATACAACACAAATCAATTCTAAGTCCACAACATAATAGAGAAATCACACCAAAAAGTCCAAATTGCATAGTCTAAATATCTAATAAGTCTACAAGCCAAAATTCAAATTCAAACAAGAAGGTAGAATATAAAGCCCAAACCAAAATCCAACATTCATGGTGATATCAATTTCCCATGACCACCCTTGCCAAAGACAAAGCAAATGGATACATGAATAAATAATAATGTATGAGATAATATAATATTAAGGGAAATACTTAATGTTAATTGAAATACAACTCTAAGAATTAAGTTTCTTGTTACTGTAACGACCCGAATTTGCTAATCAGGCTTAGGGCCTTGATTAGTGTGCCTGGAGGGCAATAAGTGATTTAATATGCTTATATGTGGATTTATGTGAATATATGATTATGATGCATGTTTAATTGAATTAGGGGCATAAGTGTGATAAATGTAATAAATTCTATATATATATATATGTGTGACATATCTGTGTAGCACGGACCGAGACAGTCCTGGTGAGCGGTTAGTCAGAGAGTCACAACAGGGTTGAGATTCGGACTCGGGGCGAGTCGAGGGGTAATCTGGGTATTAGATGAGTTATGGGGTTATCGGGACATGAAAATAAATATTTTGAGATATATTTGAGGATAGAATGTCTAGGCTGGAATATGTGGGAAATTTACCATTTTGCCATCGGGGACGTTTTGGTACCCCGAGCCTTGAGGTAACCCTTTAGACTTAAGTCAAATAAAACAAAAAGGGAGAATTGTTCAGAAACTTGAGGAAACTGACACATATTACCTTTGAATTGAAGATAGCTCTTGTCTCTCTCTCTCTCTCTCTTTCACTCTCTAAGGCAAAAACTCAAAGGGAACTCAAAGGAATTGGCTACGAATTAAAGGGATTTCAGCTGGGATACTCTAGGAACTTGAAGCTTGGGGATTGAGGATCAAATTCAAGGACTAAGCTCTGCAAGGTAAGCTCCAATTACTAAGGTTTAGTCTTAAATTTCTGCTGGTTATAGGGGATTGCATGTTAGCCAAGCTTGATTTATCTTTGGGTGTTCTAGTTGAGTTTTGGAGCATATTTTAATGGGGTCTTGATGTTGTTTCTGAGCTGGAATAACTGTGCTGGATATCTGGGAATGTTAGACAAGTTTTAGGATAAATTGTCTTGGGGAAAGGTTTAGAAAAATGGTGTGAAAATCTGGGTTTGGTGTAGAGCGCCACGGCCCGCGTGCGCGCGCGGCCATGGGAGGCCGAGAGGTTCATGCGCGTCGCGGTGCCTGGTGGGCGCGCCACGGCCCGTGTGGGGGTCAGTGAGGTGCTAGCCTCTGTTTCGAGGCTAGTCGCGACTCTTGTGGGTGCAACCGCGGCCCTTAGTGCCAATCTGAGTTTTTAAGGGTATTTAGGCTTGGGAACTTAAGGGGTAAGGCTCGGGATGGATTATATCACCCGGATTGATAGAATTCAAGGTCCCAGAGGTTGGGGTTAAGGCTCGAAGTTATTTATTGGATTAGAAGTTTGATGGATGGACATTGTTAATGTGTTGTGACTAGGGTTTCGGCGAGGCTCGCGTTAGAGGACTGTGCTCGGGGCATCGGTGCTCAGAAAGCTCAGAACTCAGGTAAGAAAACCCTTGTTCCCATAGAGCTTGTGTGCAGGGCTGAGCCCAATGTATTTGAGTGGACTTGATATGCAGGACTGAGCCCAATATGTTAGAACTGCAGGGCGTAGCCCTTTATCTGTTTATGCTAGAATTCTGTACTTGCTTGTGATATTATGTGTGTTATTCTAAGGGTGAACGACGAAGGGCCGAGAACGGCGTTGGGCATGTTGAGTGCAATGCCGAGAACGACAAGGGGGCCGAGAGCAACGTTGAGCACGTGGAGTGCGAGTTGCCAGGGCGAGTCCCTAGAAGGATACCTGAGATATCCTCACGGCATGGACCGCGAACCCAGGGCTTGGTAAACGCCTGGGACGGCAGGGCCATATGTGTTTAGCCATTGGTGGCCTGTTTATATGCTTGACTTATGTGTTGCATATGTTATCTGTTTATGGGTTTTCTTGCTGGGCTTCGGCTCACAGATGCTCTGTGGTGCAGGTAAGGGTAAGGAAAAGATCAACCAACCATGAGTACAGCAGGCGTGAGGCGGCATGTACATGTTTGGCCAGCCTGGCTGCCACAGCCAGAGGATTTTGGGAGATGTTTGTGATGAACTTAGATTTTTTCGTTTAGCCGACTCAATACAGTTTTTATGTTGTAAATATTTATAAACTGTATTTTGGGATCCCAAGTGTAAAACATTTTATGATTTACTATGAAAGATTACTATTTCTAATGTTTTTCCTTTGTTTATGGCTTAATTACACTGTTTGACCTAAAACCTCGATTAGCGAGTTAAAAGCACGTTTTTTAAACTCACTTAATAACGGCTCTAAGGAAGTAGGGCGTTACAGTTACCTTGAAATTAATTTCTCATGAAGAACATGACATTAATTCAAAACAAGTAAAATAAAGATAGTTCTGATTTTTTTTTTACTAAAAATACAAGACATTAAATCAAAACAAGTAAAATAAAGATAGTATTGAATTTTTTTATACTAAAAACAAGACATTAATTTAGAACAAGTAAAATAAAGAGAGTTCATGAAACTACTTTACTAAAATCATGTCAACCTAATCAAAAAATACATAATTATTATATTCAATATAAACACAATTTCAGCAACAAAGCTATGGCATGATGAAGTGAGTTCATGAAATATTTTTACTAAAAACAGAGAAGTAATGATCCAAGTAACCAATCACAAATTTAAGTATATGACCCATTAGTGTGACAAATCAAGACAATCAAAGAAAAATGTCACTGCAGCAATGGAAATAATTATTGTTAAGAAATTATTGAAACAAAAGCAAACCCACCATGAGCACTAAGCAGAGATAACTTCCAAGAAACTGAAATTAATGAAAATTGATATGATAATTTTCTCACCCACCAAATCTAATCCAAATTAATGTTCACAAGTTATAAATCTCAACCACAAGAATAAGTAAATAACATCACCAATTCAAAATATCTAACAGAAACAAAAGAGTTGGAATACAAATCTCTATCTATATCTAAATCCAAGTAACCAACATTTGAGATTTGACAAAACTCAATCCATCCAAAAGAAGCAAAACTGAAAACTTAATCAAAATAAAATAATAGAGTTATAAACATACACGGATGATAGATTTACAAAAAAAAAACATAACACAAAAGCAATCAATAGATAAAAAACAATCAAGATAAACCAAGATATTTGGACTTATACCTCTATGAGTAGTGAGCTTGTGTGAGCTTTCGGAGGGCTGCCCGCTGTTTGTCCCAAGCCGGAACCACTCCGAGCCCCACTATTTGTCCTGAGCTGTCGCCGTTCCGAGCTCTCCATTCTGCCATGGAGATTGATAGAAGCAGTGTGAGAGAGGGAAAGACATTAAGATTTTCTAACAAAAAATAATGTATCAGGGGAGAGAAATAGCTAACCTGGATTTTAGTGGGTTCTCAAATTCCACCGAGACCTCTGCTGCCACCGCTGTCGTGGCCAAAAACACCTGCAGCATCGAGACCTCTTGCAGCTCCGAGCACCCCTACAGCACCGAGAACCACCTGTAGTGCTGCTGAGAACCTTGGCCGAGATTGTCCAAGCGTCAAAAACCGTGGCCGACCAGCAGCATATCCGTTGCCGAGCACCATAACCACCAAGAACAATTGCACTGCCAGTGAGATGGGGAACCCAGTCGCACAAAACTTCTTCTTAATTGTTGTGCTGAAAAAAGAATGAACCCTAATCCCTAAAGCCTCAATCTGAATATATATGTATTTCTTATTAAAAAACTGATTTTAATTAATCAATGAAAAAGTGATTTTTAGGTCTGATTTTTTAATTAAAATTTTCTTATTTAATTCATTAATAAAAAACATATTTTTAATTATTAATTATTAATTTTCTTAAGAATATATTTATTTATTATTATTTTTTTAGAGCTCACTTTGAGTATCCTCATTACTCTTTTAGGACTCACATATGTTTTTAGGAGACTCATTGCGAGTCCTAAAATGTGTTTGTAAGGACTCTCAATGAGTGTCCTAAAAAGCCCAAGAACATTTGTTAAAGAAAAAAAAAATCAAACTTTTAGGACTCATATCGATTTTTAGGAAAGAAATTCTCTAAGGACTCGCGTTGCGAGTCCTAAAAAGTACAGAACTTGTTTTTAGGACACGCATTCAGGTGATTGTCCTAAAAAGATGTACTAAAAGGGTGTTTTTCATGTTCATATCATCTTCAAAATAAATAAATAAAAAAAAAAAATCAAACCAGATGAACAAGAAACTTAAAACTTTTATCTCATACTTTACTATCTAAAATTCACAAATTTTATTATTCCAACATCAATATTCAAATTTAAGAGGAAGAAGAAGAAAATAAGGAAGAAAGGGAAAGTGAAACATGTTTTCGGGTTTACCTTTTTTATTTTGTAATGTAATTTAGATTTTTTTTTTAAATATCCATGATTTTATTTTGATATAATTAAAAAATTGTTTGCCTATTCTACTTATGTGATAATATTGATATATATTGTAAAGCATATATTATAAGTTTTTTTTAATTATTTTTTTATATTTTTTTTCGGAATTATTCACTTTGTGTAGTCTTACATCACCATTTTACTAATGACCAATTATGATGGTCACTCAAATGGCTATGTCGGTATTATGTTAGAAAAATAAACTTACCTAACAGGAATCTTTCTCTTAAATAGCTTGAATAAATTGAGAGGAATTTATAACAACCCAAGCTATTTAAGGAGTACAATTTGATAGTATTAATAGCCGAGGGAGAAAAAAATTCTATTTGTCTAAATTTTTATTTTGGTCAAATAAGTAATACTTTTCATTAAAAAGTTTAAGTTTATACACGGGATCCCAAAAAGAGTTTATAAGTTGAATACACGTGTGAACAAAGTACAAAAGTGGCCAACCTAAGTGGAAAAACTAGGTAAACCCTAGTCACTCAAGAGAAATCCTAGCCGTGACAGTTGAGCAAATAGTGATACGACCCCGAGTGCGATCCTTGTCCTAAGCCTTGCAGAAACCCTAGTCACAACGCAAGTGTACACTTATCAAAACTCAACTCCAAATTCTGATTTCCAATTAAAACCCTAACTCTTGAAACCACTACTCCCAGTTAAAGGGGCACTAGGAATGTCCCACGAGCCCCCAATTGGATCCCCAAAACAAATTACCGAGACCCTGAGCCTTAATCCAAAAATACAGAAAAACACACATTCGGGGCACCTGGCGCGGTCGTGTCGACATAAACTTTGGGGTTTATAGGGCACTAGCATGATCACTCCCTTCCTAGTGTCACGGGCTGACATTTTGATAGTAGAAATGCCCATGCGACACCTTGACTCCTCTGAGCCAAGGTTAGCCTTCAAACCATTCAGATAACAATGGCCATTTTGTGTGCGAACGTGTGAATCTGCACACTTCCGTCTCTCAAACAACTCCCGCCCAGTCATGTTCTCAAGCATATACGAGTGCATCCATGCATCAAGGCTATCTAGCCAAGACACTCACACTGTCCATAGGTTCTCACAATGGCAAGGAAAATTCCAACATTGATGCTCACCCAGACATTCGCAAACCAAGGTAGCATGTGTAGCTGAAAGCCAACACCAAGCTGACATGCCAATGCCTCTTGTCATTCCCTATTCGTTACAATCTGAATAACTCATGTTATGGTCCAAGGACTCTGATACGTCCATGGTCCAATCCTTAAGGCACCATGCCTTCACTCATGTTGGCAGACCCTCAAAACTAGCTGCCAGACTAGTGAAACACATTAGACCTCTACTATTCTGAAGCATTGTGCACCTTCCAATGCATGTATGCTAACAAGCCCCACGAATGACTTCCTATGCCATATCGTGTCCAGACTTGTGGCCATGGAACTCCACAATGTATCTCAGAGGTTTGTGCCACATTCCATGAAAGTGGCATATCGACAAGCCAAGAGAATCATACCTATAAACCTCTTGCAACATACTTCAACGCACTACTGGGGCGACCCGGAATTGTCCATGAATACTCCTACTCATGGAGACATATGAGTCCCCTCATGGTCCTCATATACCTTCCCTACTAGCCCTCCTAACTAGCAGTAGCTCACTTGACATACCTGCACCAAGGAGTGGTGGAAAGCTGACACCAGGTGCACCCCCTACAGAGAGGCTTCTGAGCTTTTAGCCTTCTACCAAGAACATATATGGTTTTTTCTTGGGAGACATATTTGGCTCTTAGCTCAACAATTCTCTGAATCTCCCAAATCTGATTGCACCATTACGTTCATTGACCCATCAATATGGGAACTATTAAGTCCCGTCTATTTTTGGCAATATTAAAGATATTTATGAAAATGCCATTGTCGTACAAACTAGGCATGAGCATGCGCACTAGCTTGCACCCTCGCATGCGCCTCTGACCGAGCACCAACCTAACTTGTAACATGACCTCAAGGTCGACATGTTACACTCTTCCCCACTTCATTTGTCGATGCCCTCATCGACAAACCGCTGGCCAATCTTCTTCCTGTCTCGACTCCTAAGCTCACTCCATGCTTCTTTTAAATCTTAAGTCTGCACTAGTCTCTCTACGAGTGTAGAACCACCCACATGGTGATGATCTTCCACGTCCACGCTTGGACTCAATCAAAGACCCCATGCCACCATCATTATTAAGAATTTTCCCATGAAGTAGTGCCTCTGCACTCAAATACTCCTTGCACACATGAATTCCTCCTAGTCCATCACGACGTCCCTCCAGTCAACCAAGTAGCTCTTGTAGCACTGACCAGGAAGTCAACACTGTTAGGATTAATTCCCTAAAAGCATGTAAAGACATTTTATTGGTTTTAAATAAAAGTACAATTTTATTATATTTAAATGTTATAATTATTGTTTGAATTAATTATATAATAATATCAAGAAAATTCCCTACTCATTCATGAGAATATGATCTTGTATTAGTACGAGAGAATTACGATCGTATATGATATATAAAATAGTTATTAACATATTAAAGTAAGAAATCTTTAATGAATGGTTACTAGTACGGTTTGCTAAGCAGACGAGATGCAAGTAATCTAGATTCAGATTACTGATGTGGATAGACATCTTAGTAAAGGTGTTGTATATAATAGAGATTATATATGACAGGACCGATGAGAATTAATTGTCTTTATAAACATGTCGTTTGACGTAAAGATTTAATTCTTGTCATAATAGATGATCATTTGTAGGTCAGTCTAAATCTTGAGTATTCATGAACTTTTGTTTATGTTTATTGGATCTTTTGACTTACTCATTAAGGTCTCTTAGAATAATGAGGCTAATGCCTTTTTTTTTGGAGATTCAATATCATGGATGGCTGGGATATGAATTACAATATTGGAATCCATGCTTTCCTAATGGATCAAATATTGGTTCCCTTAAGGGTTGATTTTGGAATTGAATAGTTATTTAGCTCAAATCTATAATTAGATTATAGATTAATTATTCGCTAATGAATTAATAGTACTTAAGGATCAAGAAGTAATTAGAAGGGTAAAATAGTAATTTTGACCAGCTCTAATTAATGAATAAATAATGGAGGACAGAACTACATATATTGATTATATCAATGGACTACTAGAGAAAACTTTGTAAATATAATTCTATAAATACTTAGAGTGCAATTCCATATTTATAGTGGAGTAATCATGGAATTAATAATTAAGATTATTAGATTAAAGAGTTTAATTAATAATCTAGTTTATTGGAGATTTGCATTATAGGTCCACGGTCCCCAGATCACCTCTGTCCTACACTCTCAAGGGTAAAAATGTCAAAAGAAAGATTTGTTAAGAGAAATGACTAAATTGCAAATGAATTAATTTTCCAGGGCAAGGAAATAATTATTTGATAATTATGGGTAATTGATTAATTGTGAATTAATTAATTATTTAAGTATATAGTTTTTATTTTGAAAAACTATAGGTTTAAATTAATATTAATCTTGTTCGAATTAATATAAAGAAAGAAAATAATAAATATCATATTTATAATATGATATTTATCTATTTAATTTAAAACTGATATTTTAAGATAAAGTTAATTTTGAATTAACTGATATTTATGCTGGAATAAATATCTTGTCTTAAAAGTTGATTAAATAAAGAAATGAGAAAATTAAGGCAACCCTAACTGGGCTGGGCGACACACACTGTACAGTACAGTGTGTCGCGCCCGGCGTCAGGGATTTTATCCCCGGGATTTGAATTTTGAATTTCAAATTAATTTGTTTAATTAATTATTTAATTATTTTTAAATATGATTTAAATAGATAATTAAATGAAAATATCTAATCAGTTTTAATTTTAATTATATTTTAATTAAATAAATATTATTTAATTAGATTAAATATCTTTATAAATATGATATACGTAATATTCAGAAGAATGATGGATAATTTGACTCTCTCTCAAGCGATAGTTTTCTCTAAGCCTGAAAACTATTCTAAACCTTCTCTCTGTCAAAATTTTTTAGATCTCATGTGTTGAGTACATCCAGGGAATCACATAAATCAACATTTTTAATCCTACGTGCCCACACACATCCTTGTATGTTTGAGGATTGGTCTAGAAGATCAGGGTGTGAGATCTCAGAATGCTGGATAGGAAGATCGTTGTTTTACACAAAAAGACTCAAGGACACTTGATAGGCTACAAGAGGTAATCCTTGATCTACTTGTATGTGATTTAATATTTATATATGTATATGATCCTGGCCGGTATTAATATTTATTAAAATGTGTCCATATAGATCATTTAATACTAACAAACACATCCTCTGATTGAATCTTCCCCGCCAGCTGTCAAATTTATATTCCTATTGACATGGACGAAATTAAGGTGCACCCCTTAGGGTGATGTTCACAAACCCCCTGCGTAACAACCCAAAATTACTAATAAGGCTTAAGAGCCTTGATTAACGTGCCGGGAGGGCATAATTGATTTATGTGTGATTTAAATGATTTAATGCATGATTATGTGATAAGCATGCCTATATGATTATATGGATATATGAAATGCATGTTTATGTGTATTAATATGCATGTGGGTCCTATTTAGCTTATAAGGGCATATTTGTAATTTTTGGCCTGTTGAGGGCATAAATGTGATTATTTGTGGTAAATTGTTGAGACCACATTATTACGTGGATATATTTGCAGCATATGGCTCGAGATAGTCCTAGTGAGTAGTTTGGCGGGGATTTATACCCGGCGGGGATTTATACCCGGCTCGGGGGAGCCTGGGGGTATTTTCAGGAATTTAGGAGATATATTGGAGATTATTAGACTTTAGGTAAATGTTATCCAATAAATTAGCATTGGTGACGTGGCCAGTAATATCTGGACACGTGGCTGACATCAGGAAGCGTCTGCTAGAGCATCGACCAGAAGACACCGTAGAAGCAGGGAAAGCCCGTCTTACCCGCGACCAGTCTGGTTGATGGTTCCGTGTACAAGGCAACATTTATGGGAAGATCTTTATGAATCCCGAATTTATCTCATAAAATCTTCTGGGTATCCGATTATTCAGGAAAGAATATCTGTAACAATCTTTTGTAACCCTCCTTGAGCCTATAAATAGCAAGAGATAGCTCAAAGGAAGGGACTTTTTGCTTTTGAATCATTCGAAACTATAGTAATTCGCCAAGTAAACTTGTATTGTTCTTCAGAGGTTAGTGAAACTCATTGAACCCTGGTTCTTTGATCACCCTTCTGATTCTTATATCAATATCAGTCTAAGTGGACGTAGGTCATTACCAGATCTTGGGGCCGAACCACTATAAATTGCTGTGTTTTCTTTACTTTTGTCATTACGTTCTTCTCTATACATTCGTTCATATCAATAACGTTTTGACTCCGTGTCAGTTGGCCAAATCTTGGGTCAACATTCTGGTGCTTTCATTGAGAGATTGATTTATTGCTGTTAAGAAAACAAATGGCGAAAGTAGGAAAGAAAACTGGGCAGGCGACCGTCGCTGCACCATCTAGCCCGCCACCTCCTCCTCCTCCTGCAAGCATAGCGGAAGATGAGCCGCAATTGGATTTTGAAGAGGAGGAAATGGACGATGCGATGCTGAAGAGTACTCTGGGCGCATTGCAGGAAGAGCTGGCTAATCTGAGGGCCAGTCAGGAGATTGCCGCTGAAGTTATGGCGCGGCAACAGCAGGAGATTGAAAGGCAGCGCGCAGAGTTGAGCGAAAGGCAAGCAGAGGTGGATCGCCGCCAGAGTGAAGCCATGGCAGCCCTGGAGGCAGCCTTGCTGTTGGCTAGAAATCAAGCTGCACCTGCTTCGCAGCCTGACCAACCGGTGAATGGGCCACCCCAGAGAGGTCCTAATCCCAGCCCACCGATTCAGCCTTCAAGTCCGCAAAGGCCCGAGCAGCCTCAGATGCCCCATGACGATGTCCCACAGGATCCTGAGGCGCAGCCACCATCTCAAGCTGCTCGGGGTAATCCCCCGCAACAGAGGCAGAATAGGGCCGAGCATCAGCCTCGCAGCCCTAGACGCCATGGGGGATGATGGGCCGAACCTACCGAACAGAGGTCGGTACCCTCCTGGCAATAGGAGAGACTCAGAGTTAGGCTCTGTGGTCCGGGGCCCCCCACGGCACGATGGTGCACGGGGACACCACGACCAGCGCAGACCACCCTCTAACGCTCGAGATGGTTTGGCCAGGAACGGGCATCGAGGGAACAGTCGATCTCACTATAGCCAGTCAAGGTTCAGAGATGGCCACGGGTACAATGAGGCTGACTCAGGCAAGGAAAATGTCGGTGGGAGAAATGGAGAAAGAGGTAAAAGCAGGAGCCAAGTACCTCAAGATGACCAACCAAATAGATGGGATGCTGGGGGGCAGCCCAGACAAAATAATGTCTTCAACCGGCACGGTGGTGGCAAATAGCGAAGAAGAGAAGAGGACCTGAGAGATGTACTCAATGATCGTCGCTAGAGGCACGGCGAGAACATCCCCCCAGCAACAGAGGCCACCGCAATTCCTACCGCAGTGCAAGCCCAGATAGACGCACTCAACCAGGCTGTGCAGCAGCTGGTCGGAGGAAGAACTTCTTACATCGACCACGATAGGAGGAAAGGCACTCCTTTCGTCCAAAGGATAGCTAATGTTGAAACTCCCAGCAAGTTCAAGATGCCTACGCTCCCAAACTTTGATGGATATGGGGACCCAGTCTCGCATGTGAATAAGTTTGAGATTCAGATGGACATTCAGAAAGTGTCCGAAGACGCTCGGTGCAGGATCTTCCCTACAACACTTTCTGAAGCAGCGCATGAGTGGTTCTTTAAGTTCCTGCCTGTAAGCATAGTTTACTGGGAAATGTTCGTAAGGGAGTTCTACAGACAGTTCTATGCGGGTCGTGTGCACCCAACCGAAGCAAACCAGCTAGTCGAGATTCGCCAGCAGGACGGAGAGTCAGTGAAGGATTACATCCAGCGCTTTATGCGAGCGGCAGTTGGAGCAAAAACAGTAGGAGACGAAGGCAAGATGATGGCCATTACTGCAGGGGTAAAACGTTGCTCTCCCCTCTGGAAAAGTCTCCAAAAGGAAGGAGTTAAAACAACCCAGGAGTTCTTGGACCGAGCTGATCGTTACATCAAGCTCGAAGAGGCCATTGCTGATGATGGAAAACCCTCGAACAAGGGTAAGAAAGCCGCTGAACCCGCCAAAGCCGCCAATGGTTCCAAACCTAATGGCAACGGCAAAGGTAATGGTAATGGCAAGAATGGTGGGAAACGGCCGTATAACGAGCCTTCCATCTCCGACAACAAACGAGCCAAGGGTAATCGTTATGAACCTAGGTTCACTAACTACACTGCCCTCGTTGAGTCTCGGGGAGAGGTTTACCAGGCCACAAGCTCTAGTGGGCCTTACAAAAAACCTGGACCCATTCGAAAGGACATTTCGAAAAGAGACACTACCAAGTTCTGTCGTTACCATAACGACTACGGACATGACACTAATGAATGCAACCAGTTAAAAGACGAAATCGAGTTCCTTATTAGACAAGGACACTTGAGAAGATACGTACGGGCCTCGGGAAATTCCCAACGAGAAGCTCAGGGTGGCAACGAGCAGGCATCAACACGCCAACGCTCGCCACCATTACAGCCTGCTCCCGTGGCTGGAACACTCTTAACCATCTGTGGAGGCCCGCACCTCGCGGGAAATAGCGGAAAGGCCAGAGAACGATATGCTCGGACTCTGCGCCACGACCAGGACATCGAGATGATGACTGTGGAGGACCGTGCACCAAAAAAGGCCCGGTCAGAGGAAGGAGAGATAACCTTCTCTGATGGTGATGCCCAGCACGTCCGATTCCCACATTCCGATCCGCTGGTCGTGGACATCCAGATGGCTAACATGATGGTAAAGAGGGTACTAGTAGATACAGGAAGTTCAGTGAACATCCTGTATAAGTCAACACTGGAACGCATGAAATTGTCCGTAAAGGACTTGGAGCCCTGCAATCAGACGATATATGGCTTCTCTGGAGAATTACTCACCACAGCCGGAATGATCAAACTTCCAGTAACTACGGGTTCAGCGCCTGCAACAAGGACATTACTCGCCACCTTTGTAGTGGTCGATTGTCCTTCGGCATACAACGCCGTTATCGGGAGGCCCATACTGGTTGATATACGGGTCGTCATCTCTATGTGGCACCTAACCATGAAATTCCCAACGGACGCGGGGGTAGGACGCGTTTTAGGAAACCAAAGGGAAGCCAGGGAGTGCTACAACGCCTCAATCACAAAGGCAATAAGTGGAACGTCAAGGAGCACTACCCCAGACCGATTGCGGATGGCAATGGATACGCAAGCCCAATCAGGTGGTGAAGTCACCAAATAGGGTGTTGCCCAAAGTGAGGATGGAGATTTGGATCCTCGCTTTGGGGATTTTGAAGAGAATGTTGGACCCGTCGAGGACCTGGAGGAGGTCCAACTCGACAAAAAAGACCCGACCAGAGTCGTGAAGGTTGGGAAAAATTTAGAGCCTACCACGAAGCATACATTGGTGGAATTCTTGCGTAGGAACCAGGAAGTTTTCGCTTGGTCGCATAAAGACATGGTGGGAATAGATCCTGCGGTAATCAGCCATGTCTTGAACATAGACAAAACTTTTCCACCCGTGCAACAAAAGAGAAGGTTGTTCGATAAAGATAAATCAAAAGCCTTAAAGGAAGAAGTCGAAAGGCTTAAGGAGAATGGGTTTATCAGGGTGGCGTTCTATCCATCGTGGGTCTCGAATCCAGTGCTGGTCCCCAAGCCAAACGGCAAGTGGCGGACCTGTGTGGATTTTACAGACCTCAATAAAGCCTGCCCAAAAGACTTCTTCCCACTCCCAAGGATCGACCAGCTGGTCGATGCGACTGCAGGACATGAGATCCTTTCGTTCATGGATGCATATTTAGGCTACAACCAAATTAGCATGCATCCCCCTGACAAGGATCACACCAGCTTTCGGACCGATACGGGCTTATACTGTTACAAAGTCATGCCCTTCAGACTGAAAAACGCAGGTGCGACTTACCAACGGCTAGTCAACCACATGTTTAAAGAGCTGATCGGTGTAAACATGGAGGTATATGTGGATGACATGCTGGTAAAGTCTAAGAAGGCAGAAGGACACATGAGGGATCTACACGAATGCTTTAATGTGTTAAACAGGTACCAGATGAAGTTGAATCCCCTGAAATGTTCCTTTGGAGTCGGATCAGGGAAGTTTTTAGGGTTTATAGTAAATTCAAGAGGAATCGAAGCCAACCCTGACAAGATAAAAGCATTGATCGACATGAAGTCGCCGGAGAAAATCAAGGATGTACAAAGTTTGACCGGAAGGATCGCTACCCTGAGTAGATTCATCTCCAAATCAACTGACAAATGTGTCCCTTTCTTCAATCTACTCAGGGGAAATAAGAAGTTTGAATGGACGGGAGACTGCGAGCAAGCATTCTAGGCTTTGAAAGTTCATATGGCGCAACCTCCCATTCTGTCAAAACCTATTGAAGGAGAAACTTTGTTTATTTATCTGGCAATTACTGAAGTTGCTGCTAGTGCGGTACTAGTACGAGAGGAAGAAGGCGTACAGAAAGCAGTCTATTATGTCAGCAAGAGGCTAATCGGTGCAGAATTAAGATATCCGCCAATCGAAAGGTTAGCATATTGCTTAATACTAGCCTCCAGGAAGTTGCGTCCTTACTTCCAAGCCCATCCTATCACAGTTCTAACTGACCAGCCCCTTCGGCAAGTCCTCCAAAAACCTGAGGCGGCTGGGCAATTGTTAAAATGGGCAGTCGAACTAGGGCAGTTCGATATAACTTATGCACCGCGAGCAGCAATAAAGGGACAAGTCCTGGCCGATCTTGTTGCGGAATTGACCGAACTCCCAGACAGTGAGCAGTGTGAACAGCCTGAAGCGCCCATGCCTCAAGACAAAACTCCTTCGTGGAAGCTATTCACGGATGGTTCATCCAACGAATCCCACGCAGGAGCGGGAGTGATATTGATAACGCCGGAAGGGCATTGATTTCACTGCGCAATCAGGTTCGACTTCACCGCGTCAAATAATGAAGCAGAATACGAAGCACTCCTCGCTGGATTAAGAATGGCCAAAGATATGAGCATAAAGAAGCTTGATATCTATAGTGATTCACAGCTAGTCGTGAATCAAGTCCTGGGAGAATATCAAGCGCGAGGCTTAAAGATGATGGCCTACCTGAATAAAACGAAAGATTTGCTGGCCCAGTTTACAAAATACACCCTCCAGCAAATTCCACGAGACCAAAATTCAAATGCAGACGCCTTAGCTAAACTCGCAAGCGCGAAGGATGCAGACACCTTGAACATAGTTCCAATAGAAAGACTGAATAAGTCGAGCATAGAAACAGCCGAAGCCAATATGGAGATTCACCTAGGAGATACGTGGATGGCGCCTTACTTGGAATATCTGACGAATGGTACACTGCCAGCAGATAGAAACAAAGCCAGAACTCTGCAGAGGCGAGCCGCTAGGTACATACTGGTCGATGGTGTTATGTATCGAAGAGGATATTCGATGCCACTGCTTAGGTGCATTACACCAAAAAAAGCTAAGGAACTGATGAAGGAGGTGCACGAAGGCTTCTGTGGGGATCACGCTGGGGGGCAAGGTTTGGCAAAGAAGATTCTAAGGCAAGGCTACTTCTGGCCAACAATGAACGAGGATTCAATGGAGTATGTACGAAGATGCGACAAATGTCAAAGGTTCTCCAAGATTCCACGAGCAGCTCCAAATGAACTAAAGCAGATGCAGAGCCCGTGGCCTTTCGTAATATGGGGGATAGATTTGATTGGATCCCTGCCCACAGGGAAAGGAGGAGTAAAGTACGCAGTTGTGGCAGTTGATTACTTCACCAAATGGGCCGAAGCTGAACCACTTGCAACCATCACGACCAAGAAGGTTCTTGACTTCGTCATCAAGAAACATTGTATGCCGGTATGGTCTGCCCAGAAAGATAGTTTCAGACAACGGGACCCAGTTTGACAGGGACTTATTCACCGATTTCTGCGAAAGGCATGGGGTTATTAAAAGCTTTTCTTCAGTCGCACACCCCCAAGCGAATGGGCAAGTCGAAGCCGTGAACAAAACTCTCAAAGACACCCTGAAGAAAAGGCTTGAAGAAGCTAAAGGAGCATGGCCAGAACAGCTGCCTGAAGTCCTATGGTCGTATAGAACATCCCACCGAACAGCGACGGGCCATACCCCATTTTCCTTGGCCTATGGGTATGAGGCCATGTTGCCTGTCGAGTTAGAACCCCCCTCACATCGGCGCTTAACTTACGACCAAGATCAGAACAGCCAGTTAATGATGGAATCACTAGACACAATCGACGAAATACGAGAGAAATCTCAACTCCGAGTTGCTGCTTACCAGCAAAAAGTCGCCCGGTACTTTAACTCCAAAGTTAAAGAAAGAAAATTCAACGTCGGAGACTTAGTCCTACGACGAGTTTTCTTAAATACCCGCGACCGAATGGCACGACTCATGAGTCTGGCCCCATGAGCTTCTTCACGAGAAAGCTGCTCTCTGGCAGGTGCGGCTGGAGGATTCGGCGGGGCAGGAGCGTTTTGCTGCTCGGAAGGAGCTGGAGGAGGGGTAGAAGTTTGCCCTGTTGGCGCAGGACTTTGCCCAGTTGGCACGTCCTGGGGAAGGTCTTCTGTTCGACCCTTCTTGGCTGGAGGGCCACGGCTGGATTCACCAGTTCTCTTCTTAGGCTTCCGCTGGAGTTGAGGAATCTCCTCTTCATCCTCGGCCTGGTACATGTCAAAGATGTTGGGAGTTGACATATCTACATACAGATAAACATAGCAAGTTAATAAAAAAGGAGGCAGGTGAAAATATGTTAGACAACTGAAAGGAGGTAACAAAGTAAATACCCGAGCTACAACTACTGGTCGCTACACTATTGACTATATTAGTCATATACTCATTATTTGGCATGAAGAAGTCTGGCCCTAGATTTGGAGCATATGTAAAGTTACCATCCCCGTCAAACAAGTGACAGGGAATTGGCAAACCATTTAAAAGCGAAATAACTTGACCATTATCGTCGGAGGATTCTCCCAAGTCAACAATAGGCTCTTTGGCCTTTTGTTTCCCCTTGCCTTGGGGAGCAGAAGGCCTTTCTGCGGAAGGGCTGCCCGTGGGTTCCCTGATTGTAACCCCCGTAGGCCTCCTTTGAGGAGGAGGTACAGGAGGTTGCTGCTCGGGAACCCCCTCGGCAGTGGCTTCGTCCACCACGGACCCTCTAAATTCATGGCGAGGAGCCAGGAGGCCAGACAACCTCAAGTTTTTCTCAGTTATCAGGATCTTGACACTTTTTGCTGCATCAGACATCCTGGCCAGAGTGTTGGACCTCAACACCATGTCTGGTGTTGGGGTCGGACGTAACCAAGGGCCTGAAAAACAGATTAAAGTTTGAGAAAAATAAAAGGAAAACACTTTAGGTTAAAGTATCGACCAGTCAAGGACAAGCTCCTACCTCCTCGGGCAAAGGCCAAGCTGTTGCTGGTTATGTCTGGAGTAAGGAAATACTCCTTATTGTAGTGCCCCACGTTTGATATATGGGTAGTGCCACTCAAGAACGTCCGGCCGGTCTCCTGGTGACAGAAGTGGAAGAAGCCCGTCCCGTTGTGTTGTGGGTTAGACTTGAGGTCGAAGAGATAGTTGACCTCGTGGGGCGAAGGTTCTGGCCATTTGTTAAGATTGTACAGGATATGGAGTGCAGCCAGCATCCTATATCCGTTCGGAGTTATTTGGAAGGGGTAGACACCAAAATAGTTGGCCACCCCCACAAAAAAGGGATGAAGAGGGAGGTAAGCTCCCGCCTCAAGGTGATACCAGGACCAGGCGCTGTTTGCACCTCCTGGGAGGTTAGCCCTCTGGTCTGCGGTAGGGCGTATAATGGTTACCCCCATAAGGGGGAATTTTCTGAAGCAGTTAGCGACCATTCGAGGGGTCACTGAACTGGCTGGGGAAGTATACCACACGACATCAGGCGGATTCTGATGACGAGGGCGAGCCCTAATTTGGATATTAGGGTCAGGAACGAGATTTTCTCGACCACTGGTTGAGGGAACCCTAGCCTGCGAGTCAGGCTGGACAGGAGAATTTGGGTTGCTTCCGGACTCAGGTCTTTTCTTGCCAGAAGACTTGAAGCGAGCAATTGGAGAGGAAGATTGGGGTCTGGAAGAGGATCACGAGAAAGGAATCTCGTGGACACGATCAGCTGGTTGTTCTTCTCCCTCGAGCAGCTGGGCGAGAAGGTCGTCGTCGATGGGTCTTTCACCTCCCCACAAATCTGGCATTAAAATCTGCAAACAGAAGAATGGGGAGGTGAGGATGTGGAACTTTTAAAAGGCTTTTTAGAATAACGCTGGTCGAGTATAAAAGTTAGGCTTTTATACAACAACATTCTAACAAGAAGCTAAATCTTTCTACACGAACAGTTTGAAAAGCGGATCAAAGGGTGAAAGTAAAAAGTTTTTCTGGAAAAGCCTTTTCAACTCCCTTTAGGGTGGGAAAAATTTATTTTTCAACTAGCTTGAAAATCAAAATTTTACTTCGGTTTTACGTCCTAAAAGGCATGATCCTGGATTTTAAACTAACTCGTAACTCTACTGTGCCTACAAAACATTCTGTCTACCAGCATCTTAAACCAGAAACGGAAAAACTTAAACAGTACACCATCAGAAACATGCCCCACGAGAAATTAGAAGCATGGGATTTCGAAAACTTACCGAGAAGAGTGATCGTAGAGGTGGAAGAAAGGTCTTCGGAGATTAAGGAGCCCACGGTCTGAGTCTTGGAAGCGCAAGAAAACGGTCTCCGGAGAAGTTTAAAGCTCTGGTTTTTAGGGTTTTCTGCAAAGACAATGGCGCGCGTAAAAAGAAAGAAGAGGCTTCGACAGTCTTATATAAGTTTGTTTCTGATATTAAAAAAGTGTAATCATTTGTCTTCGTTTTTCGAAGTATGGGGAAACGGGATGGCCGTCGAAATCGTTTCTGGGGAACCGAAAAGACATGATTAGACAGAAGTGGGTTGCTTTTTTCAAGAACACACGAAGGATTCTGACACGTCAGGTGGGGTTACCAAAGAGTCGTTCGTCCAAAAGTTTATTTACTGTTCGTAGTAAATAAACTTTGGGGGGCAAATGTTATCCAATAAATTAGCATTGGTGACGTGGCCAGTAATCTCTGGACACGTGGCTGACATCAGGAAGCGTCTGCTAGAGCATCGACCAGAAGACACCGTAGAAGCAGGGAAAGCCCGTCTTACCCGCGACCAGTCTGGTCGATGGTTCCGTGTACAAGGCAACATTTATTGGAAGATCTTTATGAATCCTGAATTTATCTCATACAATCTTCTGGGTATCCGATTATTCAGGAAAGAATATCTGTAACAATCTTTTGTAACCCTCCTTGAGCCTATAAATAGCAAGAGATAGCTCAAAGGAAGGGACTTTTTGCTTTTGAATCATTCGAAACTATAGTAATTCGCCAAGTAAACTTGTATTGTTCTTCAGAGGTTAGTGAAACTCATTGAACCCTGGTTCTTTGATCACCCTTCTGATTCTTATATCAATATCAGTCTAAGTGGACGTAGGTCATTACCAGATCTTGGGGTCGAACCACTATAAATTGCTGTGTTTTCTTTACTTTTGTCATTACGTTCTTCTCTATACATTCGTTCATATCAATCACGTTTCGACTCCCTGTCAGTTGGCCAAATCTTGGGTCAATAGTAAATAATTGGTGATTACTTGGATGATGGGAATTAAGTGGTAAATATTAGGAACACTTGAGGAATTAGTGGGAATTGGGAACAAATGACCATTATACCCCTATATTAAATTAAATGTTAGTTTTATTTTGGGAGGGCGAAATGGTTTTTTCCTAAAACTAAGGATATAATCAGATTTTGTTAGAATAAGGTAGAATGTGGTGGAATATTGAAGAAAGAAAGAAAAATAGAATTTAGTTCTCTCTCTCTAAACGATTTCTCCCTTTTCTTTCTTGGGGTTGAGCTGAAAGTTTGTGAAGAAATAGAAGAAGTTGAAAGAAATTTAGCTGGGTGTTGGAGTTAGAAATTCAGAGGAAAGGTCAGCTAAATTTGAGGTAAAAATTATGGGCTTTCATCTCTGAATTTGACTAGGTTTATGTTGAGGAATTTTGGATATTTGAATGTGTGGATTGGACTGAGTTTTGGGTATAAAATTGGATGAGTGTTGAGTGGTGAACTCTACTGAATTGGGGTATTGCTTCTGGTACAATTTTTTAGGAGAATTATGTTTAATGTATAGGGATTAAGATGTTGAGTTAGTAGTTGGTTTAGTGTTGAATAGATAGGGAAATTATGGGTAGAACTTAGGTGTTCTTGGCTGGGAGAAGGAGGAGAAAACCCAGGTTGTCTCTGGGTTCGCAGGGCGTGCCGCGACCCAGCCTGGGGGGTGTCGCGACGCGTGTGGCTTTTCTAGCTGTGGGAGCCCTCTGACTGGGGGGCACGCCGCGACTTGCTTGGCCAAGTCACTACCCACCTCCTCTTTTGGTGTGAGAGCTTGCTCTCTAACTTGGGGCAAGTCGCGACTTGCTGAGCCAAGTCGTGACCTGCCCGGGAGTTTTGATTTTAGAGGTGTTCTAGGTATTGTTAGGGCTCGAGGGTTCGAACCTAGGGTCTCGGGACAATTTCTACTACCTGGTTTAGTAGAAATTGAGGTCCTGGAGATTAGTTTTGCTCCCTAGGTATTTAATTTCTGATTGGAAGTTGATAGATATCAATGACTCTTGTGACTAGGTTTGTCTCCAAGGCTCGAGGCTAGGGATTGTGCTCGAAACCAGTTCACCTTCTCCTCTCAGAATCAAAGGTAAGAAAACTGCACCCTGCTATGTGGCTATGTTGGGACTAAGTGTTCCCAATACTTGTATGCCATGTTGTATGTTGGTATTATGCCATGTGAACATGAGATAAACAGCCTAAGAGTGCCAGAATTAATATTGGCGCACAGGACGCGGCTCGGCAACTGGTAGTTGAGGTTAATTATATAATTACTGAGCTCGGCCTAAGTGAGTCGGAGTCAGTTGGATAAACAGAGGGTGCGGTGTAAGGGCGTCGACCCTATATATGTTTACTGTTGTTATTCTGATGGTTGTGGCATGTTAATTATCCAGATGATAGATTGTTGGTTTGGTGATTGATATCACTGATTATATGATCAATGTGGTCTACTGAGTATTTGATTAATTAATTATGAATTGTTTGATTACTGTTATTGGTTATGTTCTGTATAAGGTTTTTTTGCTGGGCCTTGGCTCACGAGTGCTACGTGGTGCAGGTAATGGCAAGGGTAAGTTGGACCAACCCTAATTTGGAGAGCTCTGGGGGGTAGAATGTACATAGTCGGCTGCTCGACCGCCACGACCGAGGGATGACACAGGGACAAGAGACCCTAAAATGCCTATTTTTCCATTAGAGTGGCCTGTGGTTATCCATAACCTTTGGAAATTTCGTAAACTATTATTTAAACCTATTTTTGGGATCCTGTATATCAAATGCTTATTTAAATGAAATTGATCTTTTATGACCAAAATCATTTAACCCTAGTTCAATAATGGTTTTAGTGACACATTTTCAATTAAACGACTTGATTAGCAAGTCTTGCACCTTTATAAACACACAGTGTAACGGTCTTGATTATCCAGGGCATTACAACTTGGTATCAGAGTTGTCTAGGTTTAAGGGTTCCTGAAGACTGGCTGGACATGTACATTCGCTGCTAAAGACAAGCTCGACTCAGGATTTGGTAATTGTGTATACATGTTTGTATGCTTAAGTGATTGGAAAGAACTATGATTGTTGTTATCTGTTTGATTAATATGGAGGATGAGATACTGATAGGGCCTAGCCCTTGACTGTTGTTTGATGATATTAAGGCATGCTTATTAGCATTGTTGTGCATGTGAATGAATATTTGGATGAATTGCTATATTTTTATTGTTTGTGATTGGTTGCATTTCAATGGCGATGCATGGAAAGATTGTTACCTTGTCATCATAGTTTGACCGCCGAGTCGTTGATTGCAAATTAACTTGGATAGCTATGCGTCCAATATGACCTATACGACTAGTTGGCACTGGGTCTGAGGCTAGAGAAGATGACTAGGGCCAGAACTCTCCGCCAGTCCCCAAGAACTGGAAGCTTATTATGGCAGACATGCAAACCTGAATTCAAAGTCAGGATGAGCAGATCCGTCTTCCTAGATAGCACGCTCCATCAGGGAGTGATGTATCCATTGTGCCATCCGCAGTGGCACCAGTTGTACAGCCATTGGAAGTTGGGAATAGGTGGGAGTCGTTGTATGAGTAGTTCAGGAGACAGCATCCTCCAAATTTTGAGGGGGGACCAGATCTACTAAAGGTTGAACAGTGGATGAGTATGATTGCCGCTATCCTGGACTTTATGAGGGTAGAGGATCATGACAGGGTGGCCTGTGCCACATATATGCTAAGAGAGGATGCCCGCATTTGGTGAGAAGTGGCATCACAGACCAGAGATGTTACTACTCTGGGTTAGGATGGATTCAAGGATTTGTTCAGTCAGAAGTATTACAATGTTGTCATCAGGGCAACGAAGGTTAATGAATTTGTAGGGTTAGTACTGGGTAACATGAAAGTTACAGAGTATGCCCTGAAGTTCAATATACTTGCGAAGTTCGCACCAAATCTTGTGCCTAACGATGCAGCTAGGCTGGAAAGATTTATCAGATGGCTTAATGCTATGATAGCCCGAGATGTGAGAATTACAACAGTACCTGGGGGGATGACTTATGCCCAGGCTGCTGAGAAGGCTCTTACCGCTAAGGAAGCGTAGAACAAGATCTAGAGGGAGAATGTTGTGAGGCGGGAGGTCCGTAGGGCAGTGCCTCCATATTCTGGGTTTGGTAGGGGCGGAGGCCCCAGTGATTTGAAGAGGAAGACCCCTGACACTTCAACCGCTGCTGGTCTTGATAGGAGGGGTCAGGGTGTTCAGGGTGGCCATCAGGGAGGCAGTGATACATGGAGGAGCTATCCAGAGTGCATAAGGTACAGAAGATGCCATACGGACAAATGTCGGGCTAAGGCCTGTTATGTGTGTGGGGTGGTGGGACACCTCAAGAAGGACAACCCAACAGTGAAGAAAGGGGAAGCAGGGAAGGTGGGCAGCTTGACTCCAGCTCAAGTATTCACCTTGACTCAGGCGGAGGCCGAGGCTAGTCCCTCAGTGGTGACAGGTTGGCTTTCTAGTGCTGGCTCTCCTTTTACTGTATTGACTGACTTTGGTGCTACACATTCATTTGTTTCTAATAAGGTAATTGTTAGATTGTGTAGACCTAGTGAGTACTGTACTGCGGGGTTTGGGACTATAGTGCCTACAGGGGAACTAGTAGTTTCTAGGAGATGGATTAAAGCACTTCCAGTGATGGTTGATGGTAGGGAACTATCAGTAAACTTGATTGAGTTAGGTATGGAGGATTTCAACATGATTTTTGGGATGTATTGGCAGGTCAAATATGGGGCTACAATTGATTGTAGGAAGAAGATGGTAACCTTTGAGCCGGAGGGAGAGGATCCCTTTGTTTTTGTGGGTGTGGTATGTGGACCCCGCGTACCCATGATATCAGCGCTGAGAGCCAGAGACTTATTACAAGGAGGATGTATAGGTTTTCTGGCTAGTGTGGTGGATACTACAAGAGTTTTGCCAACAGGGTCGGGAGAGACTAGATTGGTTTGTGAATTCTTGGATGTATTCCCTGAGGATTTACCAGGATTGCCACCGCTCAGGGAGATTCAGTTGTCATTGAGTTGGCACCGGGGACAGAGCCAGTGTTGAGGGCACCATATAGAATGGCACTGGCAGAACTAAAAGAATTGAAGATATAGTTTCAGGAACTTCTGGATTTAGGGTTTATCAGGCCTAGCTACTCGCCATGGGGTGTGCTCCGGTTTTGTTTGTGAAGAAGAAGGATGGGACTCTGAGGATGTGTATAGACTACAAAGAATTGAACAAGTTGACCATCAAGAATAAGTATCCTCTACCAAGGATTGACGACTTGTTCGATCAGCTGCAAGGAAAGACGATATTCTCGAAGATTGATCTTTGATCTAGTTATCACCAGCTGAGGATCAAGGACGAGGATATACCGAAGACAACCTTCCGAACGAGGTATGGGCACTATGAGTTTCTGGTCATGTCGTTTGGTTTGACCAATGCCCCAGCAACCTTCATGGATTTAATGAACAAGGTGTTCAAGGACTTCTTGGATCAGTTCGTGATTGTCTTCATCGACGACATCTTAGTATACTCCAGTTCAGAGGTAGAGCACGAGCAACATCTTCGACGAGTCTTGCAGAGGTTAAGAGAACATTGATTGTACACCAAGTTTAAGAAGTGTGAGTTTTGGTTACCAGAAGTGACATTCCTTGGACACATAGTCGGTGAAGATGGGATTAAGGTGGATCCATCTAAGGTGGAGGCAGTGAGAGATTGGCCGAGGTCAAGGAATACCTCAGAGGTTCGGAGTTTCCTTGGATTAGCAGGTTACTACAGACGGTTTGTGGAAGGGTTCTCGAAGATTGATGCATCGATGACAAAATTGACAAAGAAGAATTTGAAGTTCTTCTGGTCAGACAAGTATGAGAACAAATTTCAAGAATTGAAGAGACGACTTATTACTGCACTTGTGCTATGTCTTCCTTTGGAGGAAGGAAAGTTTTTGGTATATTATGATGCATCGAGGTTGGGCTTAGGTTGTGTGTTGATGCAGAATGGGAAGGTTATAGCTTATGCATCACGGCAGCTGAAGGAGTATGAACAGCAGTATCCTTTCCATGACTTAGAATTGGCAGCGATGGTATTTGCACAGAAGGTTTGGCGGCATTATCTGTATGGGGAGAAGTGCGAGATATACACCGATCATAAGAGTTTGAAGTACTTCTTCACGCAGAAGGACCTGAACATGAGGCAGAGGTGTTGGCTGGAATTGGTAAAACACTATGACTGTGAAATTCTTTACCACCCAGGGAAAGCTAACGTAGTAGCAGATGCATTGAGCTGGAGGGGCTCGAGGCTGTTATTTAGTTCCACTCAGATTTTGAGGGACTTGGCTGATGAGATGTCTAAAGCGAGGATAGAGCTGGTGGTGGGCCAGTTGGCCAACATTACTTTGTAGGCGACCCTACTGGAGCGGATTAAATAAGGTTAGGTGGTAGATGCACAGTTACAAGAGGTTAGAGAGAATGTCTTAGCGGGCAGCTAAGGACTATTCTATTTCTGAGGTTGGTCTGCTACGGTATCAGGGTCGGATTTGTGTTCTGACTGATGTGGGGATTAGATGAGAGATACTGGATGAATCATATACTACGCCGTACTTACTTTATTTGGGTACCACGAAGATGTATCAGGATCTACAGACGCTATATTGGTGGCCCAGGATGAAGTAGGTTGTGGTAGAGTACGTGGCTAGGTGTCTAACCTGTTAGCAGGTGAAAGCTGAGCATTAGCGACTAGTGGGGTTGCTTCAGCCTTTGGGTATTCCCGAGTGGAAATGGGAGGATATTACGATGGACTTTTTTGGAGGTTTACCCAGGACAGTGGGACTTCATGACTCAGTGTGGGTGATAGTGGACAGATACACCAAGTCAGCTCATTTTTTCTAGTGAAGATGACATGTATGGTGGATCAGTATGCAGAGTTGTATGTGAAGGAGATCGTACGTCTCCATGGGGTTCCTAAGTCTATAGTGTCGGACCGGGATCCTATCTTTACCTCCAAGTTTTGGGGTAGTTTGCAGAAGGCTATGGGGACTCAGTTGAAGTTCAGCGCAACCTTTCATCCTCAGACTGATGGACATTCTGAGAGGAGGATTCAGGTGTTGGAAGATATACTTAGGGCATGTGTGATTGACTTTGAGGGATCTTGGAGTAAGTATCTCTCATTGATTAAGTTTTCATACAACAACAGTTATCAATCGACAATTGGAGTGACCCCATATGAGATGTTATATGGGAGGAAATGTAGATTGCCCATTCATTGGGATGAGATGGGTGAGAGGAAGTATTTGGGGCTGGACATGGTTCAGAAGACTAATGAAGCTATTGAGAAGATCCAAGCTAGAATGCTTGCTTCACAGAGGAGATAGAAAAGCTACGCTGATCCTAAGCGTAGGGACATGGAGTTCCAGGTTGGGGACCACGTGTTTCTATGAGTTTCACCACTGCAAGGGGTGAGGAGGTTTGGGAAGAAGGGCAAGTTGAGCCCTAGATTCATTGGACCTTTTGAGATCCTGGAGGGGATCGGACAGGTGGCTTACAGGGTTAGCTTTGCCACCGTCGTTTTCGGGAGTTCATGATGTGTTCCATATTTCTACGCTTCGAAAGTACGTCTCAGATACGACACATGTGTTGAAGTATGAAGACTTGGAATTGCAAATAGATTTGTCCTATGAGGAGCGACTGGTTCAGATCTTAGATTAGAAAGATAAGGTTCTATGGAACAAGACAATTCCTCTGGTTAAAGTGTTATGGAGGAATAGTATGGTCGAGGAGGCGACCTGGGAGCTTGAGTCAGCGATGCAGGATCAGTCTACCGAGTTATTCAGGTCAATTTCGAAGACGAAATTCTTAGTAGAAGACGATAGTTGTAACAACCCAAAATTACTAATAAGGCTTAAGGTCCTTGATTAGCGTGCTGGGAGGGCATAATTGGTTTATGTGTGATTTAATGCATGATTATGTGATAAGCATGCTTATATGATTATATGGATATACGAAATGCATGTTTATGGGTATTAATATGCATGTGGGCCCTGTTTAGCTTATAAGGGCATATTTGTAATTTTTGGCCCGTTGAGGGAATCAATGTGATTATTTGTGGTAAATTGTTGATAGCAAATTATTTATGTGGATATATTTGCAGCATATGGCTTGAGACGGTCCTAGTGAGCGATTTGGCGAAATAGTCACAGCGGGGATTTATACCCAGCTCGGGGGAGCCTAGGAGTATTTTCGGGAATTTAGGAGATATATTAGAGATTATTAGACTTTGGGTAAATAATTGGTGATTAATTGGATGATGGGATTTGAGTGGTAAATATTAGGAACACTTGAGGAATTAGTGGGAATTGGGAGCAAATGACCATTATACCCCTAGATTAAGTTAAATGTTAGTTTTATTTTGGGAGGGCAAAATGGTCTTTTCCTAAAACGAAGGATATAATTAGATTTCGTTAGAATAAGGCAGAATGTGGTGGAATATTGAAGAAAGAAAGAAAAACATAATTTAGTTCTCTCTCTCTCTATACGATTTCTCCCTTTTCTCTCTTGGGGTTGAGCTGAAAGTTTGTGAAGAAAAAGAAGAAGTTGAAAGGAATTAAGCTGGGTGTTGGAGCTAGAAATTCAGAGGAAAGGTCAGCTAAATTTGAGGTAAAAATTATGGGCTTTCATCTCTGAATTTGACTAGGTTTATGTTGAGGAATTTTGGATATTTGAATGTGTGGATTGGACTAAGTTTTGGGTATAAAATTAGCTGAGTGTTGAGTGGTGAACTCTACTGAATTGGGGTATTTCTTTTGGTACAATTGTTTAGGATAATTATGTTTAAAGTATAGGAATTAAGATGTGAGTTAGTAGTTGGTTTAGTGTTGAATAGATAGGGAAATTATGGGTAGAACTTAGGTGTTCTCGGCTGGGAGAAGGAGGAGAAAACCCAGGTTGTCTCTGGGTTCGCAGGGCGCGCCGCGACGTGTGTGGCCATTCTGGCTGTTGGAGCCCTCTGGCTTGGGGGCGCGCCGCGACTTGCTTGGCCAAGTTGCGACCTGCCTCCCCTTTTGGCATGAGAGCTTGCTCTCTAACTTGGGCCATATCACGACCCGCCTGGGAGTTTTGAGCTTAGAGGTGTTCTAGGTATTGTAAGGGCTCGGGGGTTCGAACCTAGGGGCTCGGAAAATTTTCTACTACCTGGTTTAGTAGAAATTGAGGTCCTGGAGATTAGTTTTGTTCCCTAGGTATTTTATTTCTGATTGGAAGTCGATAGATATCAATGACTCTTGTGACTAGGTTTGTTGCCGAGGCTCGAGGCTAAGGATCGTGCTCGAAACCAGTTCACCTTCTCCACTTAGAATCAAAAGTAAGAAGACTGCACTCGGTTATGTGGCTATTTTGGGACTAAGAGTTCCCTATACTTGTATGCAATGTTGTATGATGGTATTCTGCAATGTGAACATGAGATAAACGGCCTAAGAGTGCTAGAATTAATATTGGCGCACAGGACGTGGCTCTATTAATCACTGACTGATTATGTGAACGATGTGGTCTGTTGAGTATTTGATTAATGAATTATGAATTGTTTGATTACTGTAATTGGTTATGTTATGTATATGGTTTTCTTGCTGGGCCTTGGCTCAAAGTGTTACGTGGTGCAGGTAAAGGCAAGGGTAAGCTGGACCAACCCTGATTTGGAGAGCTTTGGGGGCAAAATGTACATAGTCGGTTGCTCAGTCGCCACGATCGAGGGATGATACAGGGCAGGAGACTCTAAAATGCCTATTTCGCCATTAATGTGGCTTGTGGTTATACATAACCTTTGGAAATTTTGTAAACTGTTATTTAACCCTATTTTTGGGATCCCGTGTATCAAATGCTTATTTAAATGAAATTTATCTTTCATGACCAAAATCTTTTAACCCTAGTTCAATAATTGTTTTAGTGACACATTTTAAACTAGACGACTTGATTTGCAAGTCTTGCACATTTATAAACACAAAGAGTAACGGTCTTGGTTATCCAAGGTGTTACACCCCGTTCGCAATGACACCTAAGAAACATCCTTCCGCTTGAAGGCGTGTCTCTCTTAGACAAGTCCCTCTGGACATGTCATATGCCAACTCTATGGAAAACTCAACCCTAACACACTTTTCGTCAGTCAAAAATCATGATACATCTCTCTCGGACGTGGCACTTGTGCTAACTATAGCCTTTATGAAGTATCTAGTGGACACTTGCATAGAGACTTCACGAAGTTGTCTTTAAGACTTTTGGCCCTCAGGCCTTACTGCATACCCACAACTAGATCTGAAATGGCCACTTCTAACCGTAACCATAATTTCTCCTCTGTGTTTCTACAATGAGGCAAATGACCTGACATCATTTGAAACCACTGCATTGCCTTTTGGCTCGTGCTCATGCTGACTATCAGCATCGTGCCTCAAGTTCTACCAACAAATGAACCTTGCCTAACTCTAGACGACCTATTGAATCTTAACCAACTTGATTGCACACTACCTCATCCTTGAGTTCTTAAGTTGTACTAATGCCACGATCATTCTGACTCTGCGCTTCTTGAAATCTCTACATTTCCTTAGTACTAGAGTTTCGCTGACTTTCACCTTAGGCAAACGATTCACTGGTGTTACCTTTGTACCTGAGTCTTAACGACTTTAACCCTAGATAACTGCCTTTGTCTTTGTCTTAGAGTCTTCTTGACTTTCACATTCTAAACAACTTATGATCCACATGATGACTTATCTCGATGCTTCGTAGTGAAAAATTGGTCTGCTATTTGGATGTTCTAACTGTGAAGGTCTCTCCCCCACTTCAACTGTTGGCATCCTCGAAAACTTGCCCACACACAAGAATGTCTGACCGCCCCAACTCTTCACGCACACAAAAAATCTAGAAGTGCACCCCACAGTATGTGACTCTCGAGTCAACTACTTCATGTAGCACCACTGTCGATTCCCATATGAGTGCACTGTCCACATAGCTATCCATCTTAACCTTACTAGCATCTTACCCCTCCAAGCTTCCAAGAAGCACTAAGTTTCTCTCAATGCAGCCCTTTGGCCACATACAAACTCCAACGCAACTGCTCAACTTCTATATGCTCATATGGTCACTATGTCCCAATAGAAAGGCCCTCCGGCCCGCATTTAAACTCTTGCACCATCTTGGCACCCTTAAACCCTCTTGCAGTGCCATGTTTCCTTGACGCAACCCTCCAACACTAAAGAAACTCTAGTACTATTCTAACCTCCACGCATGGTCTACTCGACCCTGCTGGCCATTGATGCATACATTCCACAACTTATCATTTCCTACAATGTCTTAGTGTTGCTGATATCAGTTAACATCTTGATGAGCCAACACGTCCCACTCCATTGTCTTGGTGCCTCCCCTCCGAGTCAAAACAAATAACATGCAAACACTTTCAAGTACGACTATCCTCTAACAATTGCGGCCACTACCACCTTGGTCTCCATGTGATACCCTTTTGCACAGAAGTAGCAATTGAAATGTTTCATGTTCATCTTTTTCTGATTCCTCAAAGCTCTCCACCCTCAACAACTATCGTGACTACAAAGCATTAGACGACCATTATCATGCTTCCACACCCTCGCATACAAGTTCCTTTTTCAACAATAGTGCTCCATGCAACTTACACTATCACTCAGGTGAACCTGAACTAGTGAACCAAGCATACAACCTTGACCTATGTATCAAACCTTGTCTTATGTCAATGAGTTCCAACTCTAATGTAGCACCTCTCCACAATCACCTATGGTAGTTGTCTTTCAAGCATCCCTGAACTTTCTTATTCGAAGAAACCATAACTTGTCCCCTCTCTAGGATGTCTAGTATTCCTACAAAGAAGAGAAACCAAGTATTCATTCCATCTCAGCTTACTAATCTTTTCTAGGTTACTAAAAGTCTCAACGACATCTATTCAAGCATCCAGACCTTCTTGATCCTTCTCCACGCCTACATCCAATCTAGGATGGGCTAACTAGGTTCACCCTAACTTAAGATGTACCTGGCTCTGATATCAACAGTCACGGGCTGACATTTTGATAGCTGAAATGCCCGTGCGACACCTTGAATCCTCTAAGCCAAGGTCAGCCTTCGAACCATTCAGATAACAGTGGGAACATTTTTCGTGGGACTGTGTGCCTCTGCTCTTTTCTGTCTCTCAAACAACTCCCGTCGATTCATGTTCGCAAGCATCTTTGAGTGCATCCATGCATCAAGGCTATCAAGCCAAGACACTCACATTGTCCATAGGTTCTCACTATGGCAAGTCAAATTCCAACACTGATTGTAATGCCCCAAAATCCTTAATGAGGTTTAATGGTTGGATTAGAAGGCCGGGAGGGCCATAATTCATTTATTATGCAATTAAATGATTATATGCATGTTTATATGAATTATATTATTATATGATGATAAATGCATGCATGTGGGTCCACATTTCGTTATAAGGGTATTTTGGTAATTTGGCACGTTGAGGGCATATTTGTATATTTGCATGCATGTTGGTGATTATTGATGAGGCCACATTATAATGTGGATTTGTTCGAGCTATTTGGCATGAGACGATATTTGAATACTAGTTAGCAATTTCGTCATAACACGGTTAATTTCGGGGCTCGGGGTGAGTCTTGGGGTAATTTGGTGATTAGTACATTACCAGGAATTAAATGGTAATGGAATATGATTTATTAACATTTTAGATAGGCGGGAAAGGATTGGTAGCCTTAAGAGGGAATTAAATAACCTAGGGGCAATATGTTCATTTGACCAAGGATATATGTGAACTAAGATGGTTGTAGAAACCTTAGAACCAAAAATAGAGTACGTTTCCCTTCTTCTCCTGACCATTTTTTCTTTTTCTTTTCTCTTTGAATTTTTGAACTCCATTTGAGGTATCAAGCCTTTAGGGTCTAGGGTTGTGTTCCACCATTGAAGAGGGTTCCATATTGAGCTTGAGGTAAGATTCTAACCATAGAAACTCTGGTTCTTACTCTATTTTCATTTGATTTTCAGTTAGGATTTATGATTTGGATAGTGAGAATTCAATGGAGTTTTTGGCAAAGGTTGATTAGGTTTGAATGCCTAGGACTTATATGTTTGGTTTTTGGGTTCATTTGTGAGTTTGAATGAGATTTGGAATCAAGTTTTGAAGCTTGGAAGTGGAGAATCGAAGGAGGAAAAACCAGGGTTGAATCAGCCTGGTTCTAGTGCTACAGCGCCCAAGGGAGGGCGCTATAGCGTTGTCCAGGGCCATTCATCCCTGCTTGTAGCGCCTAGGCACTAGGGGGGTAGCGCTACCCTTTTTTTCCAGGGTTCTATTTTGGGCACTTTTGAGAGTTTTTGGCTTGGGGTTTCAATTCCTAAAGCTCGGGATCGAATCTGCTAAACGTTTTGGTACGATTTGAGGCCCCGGGAGTGAGGTTTAGATCAAGAACCTTTTATTGTTGATTTTCATTGATGGAAATTATATTTGGTTATGACTAGGTGATCGCCAAGGAATCAAAGGATCGATCGTTCTCAAGGATTGTTCTTTTAGTATTTCTCGCTCGAACCATAGGTAAGAAAACTGCACCCAGTATGTGACATGCATGGTTATTCATGAGGCATTGTGAGTGTTATATATGTGGACATTGATTGCATATTAAATTCTTAGCAATCTTGCTTACTTGTGAGTGGCACTGACTTATTAGTTAGAATCGGCAATGGTGTCAGTATTGACTGTGAAGCTGTGACTCATTAGTCAAGTTCGACAGTAGTACTGAGCACTGGTCATATGGTATTGACTTATGAGTCAAGAACAGTATTAGTGTGTTTAACGCAAGCTGGAAAGATTAGATCTAATCGACATAAGCATTATCGTTATAAGCATGAAATGCTTGACCGACCTTAAGTTCGATGAAAATAAAAGCGCTTGTCTAGTCTAATGGGTAGTTACTTAGAGCCGGGGCCAGAAGGCCCAGGTGACTGCATTGTCACACGGCTATGGGTGTGGAGCCCAAGTTCGTGACTTACTCATCAGTCACTTATCTAATTCAAGTTTGTGACTCCATAGTCACTCATCTGGTTTAAGTTCGTGACTTACTCATCAGTCACCATCTGATTAGGGCTACACGCCCCATCATGATTATTAGAATCTCGATATTATCTGATTAGGGCTACAAGCCCTAGCATGGTTACTAGAATCTTGAAGTGATATTCACTTATTTGTTTAGGGCTATAAGCCCAGTATGATTATCATAATCATCAACTGATATTGTATACATGCAGTAATGAATTTTCTTGCTGAGCCTTGGCTCACGGGTGCAATGTGGTGCAAGTAAAGGGAAAGAAAAGCTCATCAAGCCTTGAGTGGAGAGCTTAGGTGGTGATGTGTACATATGCGGTCACTTGACCACCACGGCCAAGGTGTTTCTCAGAGGAACTAGGGGTTAACCCTATATTTTGGCGCTTAGGTCGGCAGGTTGTAATTTTTAAACTGTAATGACCATTTTGGATTGTAAATAACTTGTAAACGCTTTTATGGGCACATGTACAGTTTTATGTTTTAAATAAAATATATCATTTCCTTTTGATCGAGATTTTTCACCTTAGCCTATTAATAACACCTAGATGCATGTTTATAACCAAATGACTCAATTAGCGAGTTAATCACAATTTAAAGTTCACAGTAAAGGTCTTGGAGTAACCCGGGCATTACACTGATGCTCACCCAGACATTCTCAAGCCAAGGTAGCCCGTGAGGCCGAAAGCCAACGCCAAGCTGACGTGCCAACTCCTCTCATCATGCCCTATTCAATACCATCTGAATGGCTCCCGTTAAGGTCCAAGGACTCCCATACGTTCATGGTCCAATACTCAAGGCATCATGCCTTCACTCATGTTGGGAGGCCCTCAAGATTAGTGGCCAGACTATTAGCACACACTGGACCTCTGCCCTTCTCAAGCATTATGCACCTTCCAATGCCTGTATGCTAACAAGTCCCATGAATGACTTCCCATGCCATCTCATGTCAAGACTCGTGGCCATGGAGCGCTACGACATCTCTCGGAGGTTTGGGCAACATTCCATGCAAGTGGCATACCAGCAAGCCAAAGGAACTGTACCCATAAACCTCTTACAGCACACTTCAATGCACTATAGGGGCAACCCGTAATGTCCATGAGTTCTCCTACTCATGGAGACATATGAGTCTCCTCTTGGTCCACATATGCCCACCCTACTAGCCCTCCTAATTATTAGTAGCTCACTTGACTCACCTGCGCTAGGGAGTGGTGGAGAGCTGACACCAGGTGCTCCCCCTACAAAAAGGCTTCTCAACTTTTAGTCTTCTATGAGGAACATATATGTTTTTTTCTTGGGAGGCATATTTGGCTCTTAGCTCAGAAACTCTCCGAATCTCCCATATTTGATTGCACCATTGTGTTCATTGACCCATCAGTATGGGAACTACCAAGTCCCATCTATTTCCTGGCAATATTGAAGATATTTATGAAAATGCCACTGCCGTACAAACTAGGCATCAACATGCTCACAAGCTTGCACCCTCACATGCGCCTCTGACCGGGCACTGACCTAGCTTGTAAAATTCCCTCAAGGCTGGCATGTTACAATCTCCCCCGTTTCCATTATCGATGCCCTCATTGACTGAGCGCTGACAATTCTTCTTCCTGCCACAACTCCTATGCTCACTCGATTCTTCTTCCGAGTCTTAAGTCTGCACCAGTCCCTCCACCACTATAGAACCACCCACTTGGTGATGATCTTCCATGTCCACCCTTGGACTCGATCAAAGACCCCAAGCCACCATCGCTACTCAGAATTCTCCCATGAAGTAATTCTTCTGCACTTGAATACACCTTGCACACATGAACACCTCCGAGTCAACCAATAGCTCTTGCAACATTGACCCCGAAGACAACACATCCTCTGATTGAAGATTCCCTACCAACTGTCAAATGAAAACTCCTATTGACCAGGATGAAATTAAGGTGCACCCCCAGGATGAGGTTCACAAACCCCCTATTCCCAACGGCACCTAAGAAACATCCTCCCACTTAAAGGCATGTCTCTCTTAGACAAGTCCCTCTAGACATATCATATGCCAACTGTAGTAAAATATCGACCCTGACACTCTTTTTGTCAATTGAAAATCATGATGCATCTCTCTGGGATGCGGCACTCGTGCCAATTGTAGCCTTTATGCAGTATCTAGTGCACACATACTTTGCAAAGTAGTCTTTAAGAATTTTGGCCCTCCAACCTTACTGCATACCCATGGTTTGAAGTGAAATGGCCACTCCTTACCATAAGCATAACTGCTCCTCTGGGCTTCTACAATGTGGTGAATGACCTGATATTTTTTTAAACCACTGCACTACCTTCTAGCTTATGCTCGTACTAACTCTCATCATCGTGCCTCAAATTCTACACACAATTCAACCTTGCCTAACTCAAGATAACATGTTGAATCTTAACCAACTTGACTTAACACTACCTCACTCTTGAGGTCTGAAGTTGAACTAATGCCTCAGTCATTCTGAATCTTCACTTCTCGACATCTCTACGTTTCCTTAGGACCTGAGTCCTCCCACTGACTTTCACCTTAGGCAAACATTGCATTGATGTTACCTTTGTACCTGAGTCTTAACGACTTTCACCCTAGATAACTGGCTTTGTCTTAGTCTCTGAGTCTTCTTGACTTTCGCATTCTAAAAAACTTACGATCTACATGATAACTTATGTCGATGATTTGTAGTGAAAAATTGGTCTGCTATTTGGATGTTCGAACCATGAAGGTCTCTCCCCCACTTCAACTGTTGGCGTCCTCGACAACTTGCCCACACACAAGAACGTCTGATCGCCCCAACTCTTCACGCACAAAAAAAATCTAGAAGTGCACCCCGCAGGATGTGACTCTCGAGTCAACTACTTCATGTAGCACCACTGTCGATTTTCATATGAGAGCACTGTCCACATAGCTAACCATTTGATCCATACTAGCATCATGCCCCTCCTGGCTTCCAAGAAGAACTAAGTTTCTCTCGATGCAGCCCTTTTGCCACATACAAACTGTAGCATAACCTCTCAGCTTTTATATGCTCATATGGTCACTAAGTCCCAATATCAAGGCCCTCCGGCCCGCATTTAAACTCTAGCACCATCTTGGCATCCTTAAACCCTCTTGCAGTACTTGTTTCCTTGACGCAGCCAAGCACTCAAGAAAATCCAGTACTATTCTAACCTCCAAGCGCAATGTACTCAGCCCTGCTGGCCTTTGATGCATACATTCCACAACTTAGCATTTCCTACAATGACTTAGTGTTTCTCAGACTAGTTAACATCTCTGTGATCCAACACGTCCCACTCCATCGTCTCGGTGCCTCCCCTCCCAATCAAACAAGATAACATGAAAATACTTCCAAGTACCATTATCCTCTGACAATCGTGGCCACTGCCACCTTGGTTTCCATGTTATGCCCTTTTGCACACAAGTAGCAACTAAAGTGTTTCATGTTCATCTTTATCTGATTCTGCAAAGCTTTCCACCCTCGACCATTGTCGTGACTACAAAGTGTTTGACGAACACTATCATGCTTCCACACCCTCGCGTACAAGTTCCCTTTTCAACAACAATGCTCTATGCGACTTACACTGTCACTCAGGCGAACCTGAACTAGTGAACCAAGCATACAACCTTGACCTCTCGATCAAACCTTATCTCAAGTCAATGAGTTCCAAGTCTATTGTTTCACCTTTCCACAATCACCTATGGTAGTTGTCTTTCAGCATCCCTAAACTTTTTGATTCGAAGTAACCATGAATTGTCCCCTCTCTAGGATGTCCAGTATTCCCATGAAGAAGAGCACCCAATTTTCATCCCGTCTTAGCTTACTGATCCTTTCTAGGTGGCTTAATGGGTCGATGATATATGTTCAAGCATTCAGACTTTCTTGATCGTTCTCCACACCTACATCCACTCTAGGATAGGCCAACTAGGTTCACCCCAACTTATGAAGAACCTGGCTCTAATACCAACTGTCAAAGGCTGACATTTTAACAACGAAAATGCTCATGTATCACCTTGACTCCTCTGAGCTGAGGTCAACCTTCCAACCATTCAGATAACAATGGGAACATTTTTCACGCGACCGTGTATCTCTGCACAATTCCGTCTCTCAAAAAACATCCGCCGAGTCATGCTCTCTAGAATCTATTAGTGCATCCATGAATCAAGGCTTTCTAGCCAAGACACTTACACTGTCCACAGGTTCTCACTATGGCAAGGAAAATTCCTACACTAATGCTCACCCAGACATTCTCAAGCTAAGGAATCACTTGTGGCCGAAAGCCAACATCAAGCTGGCGTACTAGGTCCTCTCGTCATGACCCATTCAATACCATCCTGTGGACGCTCAATATTCTGCGCCCATAAAAGATCCCGTGAAGGCCCATCGTCCTTTGACGGCAACTTCGGATCAACTCGTGATGTGTGAGGTCCCAGCCGCGTCACCATGCCCTCGCTCGGCCATGCCCCAGGTGCAAAGCCCACCTCGCGCGCGCACCCCCCAGGCGTCGCTCGGCCGTGCCCCAGACGCGAGGCCCTCCTCGCGCGCGCATCCCCTGGCGTCGCTCAGCCACCTGTGCGCGCATCTCCCTGGCGTCTCTTAGTGGTACCCCAGGCGCGCGGCCCACCTTGCGCGCGCGTCTCCATGGCCCCAGAGTGGCCTCGCCATCTAGGCCCGAATGGTGGCCTCGCCCATGGCCTCGGAGTGGCCTCGCCATCTAGGCCCGAATGGTGGCCTCGCTCATGGCCCCAGAGTGCCCTCACCATCTAGGCCCGAATGGTGGCCTCGCCCATGGCCCCGGAGTGGCCTCGCCATCTAGGCCCAAGTGGCCTCGCCCATGGCCCCGGAGTGGCCTCGCCATCTAGGCCCGAATGGTGGCCTCGCTCATGGCCCCGGAGTGGCCTCGCCATCTATGCCCGAGTGGCCTCGCCGAGGTAGCCCCATCACCGAGCCTCGGCGCCCATGGCCTCATGGAGGCCACATCTGCAGCACACTAGGCCTCGTGAACAGCCAAGAGAGTCGCGCCATCAATAGGCCTTCCAAGGGGGCCTCGCGAAGGAATGAGAGCTACCTCACCTAGTGGCCACGTGAGTAGAGCCATGCACCAAGGGATCCGCACCACCAAGGGGGTCGCAAGGAGGGCGTCTCGCCATGCATCCTTAGACATCCGTCAAGGCCACATGCCTATCGCTTAGACTTGTGAGTGACCTCGGGAGGCTTCAGGCATCTCGTGCCAAGGACCCAAGATCCCCACCTCACGCCACGACCATAACACACACCAAGGGTCCCATTCCTTACAACTTGAGACCCCTATGCTTAGAGGCTCCAGTACGAGTTGAATGGGACATACTTGTACGACCTAGTACTGAGTACGGACACCAGTACCAGTGGGACTGCTGGGATAAGAGTTATGGCCCGTACGTCTACGGCCAAGGGTCAGAGTCGACATAACTACCACCTACGCCACTATGCCTGCCACCACTCATCAAACATGGGTACAGACAAGTAATGGAGACATCCTCCTGACACCTGCTCTTGTACTGGATGTACGACCACAACCTCTGAAGCCACTCCCCTGACATAGTACTTATGTACCACTTGGTCTCCTGGACCACCATGTACCTAAGGCCATTAGAGCCTGCTATAAAATGAACTCGAACACCACCTGAAAGGGGGTTGGAAATTTTACTGTAGCAAAGGCTTGAGTGTGAATGAAAGACTGAATTCTCCATTATTGTTCTATCATTGTTCTTGAGTTATTGTTTAAGTTTCTACAGCTTTTCCATTAGTGATCTTGACTTGATAATTTTTCCAACTCAACTTATTGACGAGTTCTCACCGTCAACACATCCGAATAGCTCATGTTACGGTCCAAGGACTCTCATTCGTCCATGGTCCAATCCTTAAGTCATCATGCCTTCACTCATGTTCGCAGACTGTCAAGACTAGCGACTAGACTAGTAGCACACACTAGACCTCTGCCCTTTTGAAGCTTTGTGCACCCTCCAATGCCTGTATGCTAACAAGTCCCACGAATGACTTTCTGTGCCATCTTGTGTCAACACTCGTGGCTATGTTGCGCCACGATGTCTCTCAGAGGTTTGGACCACATTCCATGCAATCCAATGGAACCGTAACCATAAACCTATGGCAGGACACTTCAACGCACTACAAGGGTGACCCAGTAATGTCCATGAGTTCTCCTACTCATGGAAACATATGAGTCCCCTTGTGATCCTCATATGCCCGCCCTACTAGCCATCCTAACTATTTATATCTCACTTGATGCACTTATGCCAAGGAGTGGTGGAGAGCTGACACCAAGTTCTCCCCCTACAGAGTGCCTTCTGAGCTTTTAGCTTTTTACCACGAACATATATGATTTTTGCTTGGGAGACATATTTGGCTCTCAGCTTGGAAATTCTCTAAATCTCCCAAATCCTATTGCACCATTGGGTTCATTGATCCATCAATATGGGTATTACCAAGTCCTGTCTAGTTCTGGGCAATATTGAATATATTTACGAAAATGCCACTGGCGTACTAACTAGGCATCAACATGCTCACCAACTTGCACCCTCGCATGCACCTCTGACCGAGCACCAACCTTGCTTGTAACATACCCTCAAGGGCAGCATGTTACACCTAGTGCAGTCACGCCCCTAGTCTCGAAACTCCAAATTGGAACCAAATTCCTACGGTTTCGGGACGCTAGCATAGTTGCAGCACGACCTAGCGTTGTCACGCTAGGTCTCTAGAAACCCAATATGAGCCCAGAACCAAGGTGTTCTTCCCAAATTATTCCCCTATGATTTTCTCCGTGAAAGCATACCTCAAAACTCGATTTCAAGACATTTTTCCAGCAGGTTTTGACACCAAAACAACCACAACTAAATACTACATCTCTGAAACTTCATCAAAACACCATTAAAAACATCAAGTACCTAAATTCATATCTTAGAGCTCTTGAACCCAAGCTCCCACCCAAATCCGAAAATTCAAACTCCACTACACCAATTTAGCAGCAAATGGAAGCCTAAAGACATTCTAAAACTTAATTCTAACCCTTATCCAACATCTAAAATAACTCAACGACTTCAGTTGCAAGAATTAAGCCGAAAATTCTAAGACCAAGAACAAAACTAGAAACATGAAAACATAAGAGTATTTTACCTCTATGAATCCAAATTCCTTTTGTTATTGAAGATTTCGACAGCCCCAATCACTTCCCTTGATGCTTAACTGCTTCCAATTCCCCTCAATTTCCCCAAGATTTCCTGCATATCAAGTGCCTCCTCCTTAGAATGAGTTGAGGAAGACCAAGATAGAAAGAAAGAGCCAAAGGAAAATGTGACCCTTTGTTGCCAACCCCTTCGATGCATATTGTCTATTTCCTTGGTCAAATGGCCAATATACCATTTCCCATAACCTGTTCCTTAAAGCCCCACAAGGGAAAATTTGTCATTTAGCACCAATTCCCACTAAACCCCAAGATATGCTTAAAATTATTCACTAATATTCCAAATATAAAAAATTTCCACAATTCTACCTCATATTCCATAGATTCCCAAAATACGCAAAATTTCTAAAATACCCCCCCTTGGCTCGTCCCAAGCCAGATATAAATTCATGTTGTGAATTTTCCACTAAATTGATCAAAAGGACTGACTCTTGCCAAGTATCGCAAATATATCTAAATAATAATGTGGTCTCAAACACATAGCATATAAATTACCCATATACCCTCAACGAGCCAAAAACTACGAAAATGCACCTTTTTAACAAAAGAGGGCCTTTAAGCATATTTAATACACATAATCATGTTGTAATGTCCCAAATTACTTAATAAGGCTTAGGGCCTTGATTATGGAGCCAGGATAGAAATATATGAAATTATATGTTTATATGATATATTTGCGTATGATTATGTGATTATGTGAGTTATATGATAATGTAACTAGATATGCATGTTTAGGAGTATTAAATATGCATGTGGGCCCGTTTCTTATTAGAAGGGAAATTTTCATAATTTGGCATGTTGTGGGCATAACTGTATATATGTGGATATATGTGATATATGTGAGATACCACATTATTATGTGGGTTTATTTGGGTTACTCGGTACGAGACGTTCCTAGGGAGCAAGTTAGCGGGAAAGTCACAACGGGACCCAATACCCGACTCGAGGCGAGTCAAGGGGTATTTCAGGTATTTAGCATAGTATTGGGTTATCGGGTAATGGGAATGAATAATTGAGGATATATGTGGAGTTAGTGATATTAGGAGGGGATACTAGATATTTTGACCTTTTTTCCCTCAGGGACGTTTTTAGTACCCTGAGCCTCGGGATTAGCTTAAGTAAACTTAAGGCTTAAGAAAACACAAAACACTCAAATACCTCACTTACTCAACCGACTCTGTCCCTCTCTCTTTCTCCTTTAGCTGAAGTTTATTCTTGAGAATTTAGGAAGATTTTTGCTGGAAACCAAGGAATTGAAGGCTCGGGTTAGGATTCGGGATTGATTGTGGCTAGGAGAGCATCATTCACAACAGAGGTAATGTTAAAATCCCTGTTCCAGTTGAATTTCTACCATGTTTTCCTTAAGCTTTGAGGTGTTCTTGAGCTTGTGGCTCAAGTATGAGATTCTGGATTTTGGTTGGCCTTTAATCTAGGTTTTAGTTGGGTTTTGTTGCTGGGAAGATAATAAAGTTGTTATGGGGATTAAATTGTTGTTTTAGAATTGAATTGGGATGGTTTTGATTGAGTTAGCTGAAGAAAAACCAGAGAAATTCTGAGTTCGTGGGGGCGGGCCGCGACCCTGTTCTTGGGGTGCCGCAACCCTCTTGAACCCAAGGGCCAAGGAGGGTGTCTGACGCGAATGCGCGCCACAGCGCCTGTTAGGCTGCATCGCGGTGCGTGTCTAGTGAGAAGGGAGGCTGTGGCCTCTGACTTGGACGGGTTGTGGCACAGGTCCCTGGGGCTGCAGTGTTTAAGGGATTTTGAGCCCCGGTAGAGTTATTGAGTGTGGGAACTCAACCCTAAGGGCTCGTGATCGATTATACTACCCGGTTTAGTAGAATTCGAGGCCCTAAAGGCTAGGACTCGGTCCGTAAGCCTTTATTTACTCATTATTGATGGAATCCTATATTATGGTTGTGACTAGATTATCATTAGGGGCTCAGAACCAGGATCGTGCTTGAGGGTCATTTTTATTTACGATATACTCGGACCTGAGGTAAGAAAACTGCACCCAATACGTGATATATGTGATTAGGGCTTGGCCGGACTATTAATAATAATTATGAATAGGGCTTGGGCCCCTGAGAATGATTATGTTTAAGTTATCATTTCTCTTGTTGATTGAACATACTTGAATATTATGTACCTGACTAAGTGTTACATGATTGTTCGCATGGTTTGCGTAGCTAGGGCTTGGCCTTGTTAAGGAGCATGGTTATTACTATGTTTGTAATTTCTTGATGATATATTATGGTTAATATGTATGCATGCTTGTATTGTTGAAGTATGCCTATTTGTATCTATTTTTGTATTTGTATCTGAATACCTTGTTCAGAGCTTGACTTATTAGTCAAGGACGACAAAAGCGTGTTGCACACTGGTTGAAAGGTTTAGGCCCAAATCAGCAGTGTACTACTATGTTGGCCGACCCAATGGTCGTTGGAAAAAAAAGGCATTTGTTAGCTCTATGGCTAGTTACCCAGAGCTAAGGGCGAGGGCCCCAGGTGACTCTATGGTCACTTATCTAGGGCAAAAGGCCCCGGGGTTGACTCTATGGTCAACTAGTTAGGGCAGTGGACCCAGAATGATCCAATGACCATTTATTTGTAATTGTATGCCTATATGAGTAGGTTATTAGTGTTGGACATCCTAGATAAGTATTTGGAAATCTGTATTCTCTGTTCATGCACATGTTTCAGTTTTTTTGCTAAGCCTCGGCTCATAGGTGCTTCGTGGTGCATGTAAGGGAAAAGGAAAGCTTGACCAACCATGAGTTGGAGAGCTTCAGTGGCGGCATGTACATATGTGGCTCCTCGTCCACCACAGCCGAGGATGTCTCAGAGAAACTAGGGTTGTAGCCCTGATTTTGCCGCTTAGGTCGGCCTGCTGTAATTTTGATGTATATACACCCTTTTAATGTTTGTTTGTAATATTTTTGGATCTCATGCACGTATGAAACTTTTTAAATAAAAGTCAACAGTTCCTTTGACCAAAAGTTTTAACCCTAACCCTTGACGTTAACCTTAGTTACACATTTATAACCAAACGACTTTATTAGCAAGTCTAACACAATTAAAAATACATAGTGTAACGGTCCTGGATTAGGAGGATGTTACACATGCTTACTAAATCATATAAGCGTATAAATCACATAATTCAATTAATTAACACATAATTACTCTACGTGCCCTCCTGGCACGCTAATCAATGCATTTAATTCTATTAGGGATTTTAGGGCGTTACAATTATTTACTATCCAATTTTATATTAGAATTTTTAACATAATTTTTTGTTTTAATGGTATGTATATTACTTTTCCCTTTGTTAGAAGCGTATAATACATGTACTAGGTCAGCTGAGTCATTCTAGAATCTGCACCGGTTTAGGATTCATCAGAAATAGTCTCACAACATAACTAAGTGACGAACAATGACTCTTTGAATATACTCACGGTATGTGGTATTACTAGAACAACCACATATATTTCCATAGTGCAAACGTCCTACAAGAACACACCCAGAGAAAGAAAGAGATCAGTTATTAAAGAGAGTGTTTTTCTCCCTGTTGAGAATATTACATGTATTATTATTGTTGACTTACAACAATATGAGATCTATATTAATTCTCTAAGAAAATTGAATTTCATTCAAAATAGAATTTTAATTATTCCTTGAGAAGAAATATATAAAATATTGTTAAATATTCTTTTTAACTAATTAAATAAATATAATGCCTAATTATCCATTTATTTAATCAAATAATATCTCAGTCAGTTTGAATTTGAATTCAAACTGAACACCCAAATGGGTCAAGCCTCGATGGGCGATTCATTGGGTAATGAATATGGACCCAAACTCCAACATCCCCCACTCGCACATCCCAGGTGCACAATATTATTTTCTCTCATCTCCATCTCATTAATTTTTCTACTCATACTAGCTAATGAACTATGGGATCGGCGAGCCACCTGCAATGAAAGGTTGGGAGTAATATACCAATTTTTATAGAAGATCAGCACAAAACATCCCTCATAGCGTCTCGTTATACCCCATACTTATTTGGCCATATCAGATCTTGCATCTCTAATCCCTCTCATAACATTAATGAGCATACACAGACCTTAATCCCATACTTGAGTTCACAATTACATTATTGTACCTAGTGGCAATGAAATTTTTCAACAATGAAAACAAACCTTTAATGTATTGCTGCCATTCAGTTTTAATATAATTACTTTCCCAACTAAGTCCCTTTAGGTTGAATTAGACATGACGATAGGAAACATGTTAGAGTAGCATACATTAAACATCCACCTTGTGAGATAGTCAAAAGTCACACAGGACACAAAAATAAAAGTGTAGGATCAAATAATAAAATTATGATCCATAAGGTCTCACACTATGGAGAAGCATCGATTCATTCTTCCACTTTTCTTATATTAGTCGCCAAGCACATGTGGTATGATACACATGCTCCAGTGGAGTACTCATCCAAAACTGAGAGTGTATGCTTCTCTTTTATATAAAATACCATACATAATCTATCCTTGTTTCTATCAAGCGCCTAACCCAAACTCTCTATATGCTCATTGGTCTTAGCGTAATATTTAAGGTTTGCATCTGATTATCTAACATGTGGAATATGGGTAGTGGGATCTCATTATTTACCCATAGATGATCTTGTAAGATCTCATCTTGGCTCAGTCCAAGGCGATATTAAATAAGGTTTAGCCTAGCACGCTTTCACAGCGCCAAAAACTCAATATTTCATCTTTGCTCCCTTTACAAGCGCCAAAGGAAATTTCTCTATGAGAGACAATCATTACCTATTTGCATACTCATCAACCATGAACTCCTCATCATGGCTTAACATGTGTGAGTACTAAAAGATAAACATGTAATCATAAAAATTGAGAACAAAAAATTTATTTCCCATAAATAATATCTCAAACATAAATATCTGATAAAATAGTCAATTAGAACATAACAATAAAAAATATCTCATTCAACGTAGTCCTAGAGTCCTAGCACAAGACTGATATGCCTCTTGGGCAATCAGTTTAGTCAAAGGATTTGCAACCATGCAACTAGTAGAAATGTGTTCAGAACCACTTCCTTTTGCACAACCTTATCCCAAATAAAATGATATCGTATGTTAATTTATTTGGTTTCTCCATGATACTTGGGGTCTTTTGCGTAAGCAAGAGCATCAATACTGTCACAATACACAATGATAGGATAGAAGACATGTGCGCCAGTGCAAAGCTCTCTTAGGAACCTCCTTAACGAAACATCTTTGTGAATTGCGACTGAGCAAGCAATGTACTCTGACTTCAAAGTGGATAGTTCTATACAAGATTGTTTCTTGATACTCCATGATATAGTACCATCACCAAGCAAGAAAGCATACCTAAATGTTGATTTACGCTCATCTAAGTCACTACCCCAGTCGGCATCACTATAGCCAACTAAGTGCAAATTTGACGCTTGATAACACAACATGTAATCAGTGGTCCCTTTAAGGTATCAAAGTATCCTTTTCACTGCTTTCCAATGAGCAAAGCTAGGATTTGATTGGAATCGACTAACTAACCTAACGAAATAGAAAATATCTGGGTGTGTACATATCATTGCGTACATCAAACTTATAATTGCATTGGCATAGGGAGCACGAGCCATTTTGTCTTTTTCCTCTTGAGTCTTAGGACCCATGTCAAGGCTTAAGGTTTCACTTTTCCAATAGGAGTGTCTATGGGGTTTGCAGTTTTGCATCTTGAATCGCTTAAGAATTATCCTAATTTAAGTCTCTTAAGACAAAGAAAATAATTTCCTTGAACGATCTCTAAGGATCTTAACTCCCAGCACATAACTTACTTTATCCATGTCCTTCATCTCAAAATTTGATGACAACCACTTCTTAGTGGTGAAAATTATCTCTGAATCATTTCCAACTAGTAGAATTGCATCTACATACAACGATAAGATAAGGAAACTACCCTTAGATTGTTTAACATACACACAGTAATCTTCTTCGACCATCATAAACCCATTTGTAATAATGGCTTGATGAAGTCTTATATACCACTGCCTAGATGATTGGTTTAGGCCATAAATAGAACAAAAAAGCTTCCAATTGATCCACATAGATATCTTCATCATGATCTCTGTTGAGAAATGCAATTTTTACATCCATTTTGTAATTTCCAAATCCAAATGAGCGACAATAGATAAAATTAGGAAAATTAAGGCAATCTTCATCGTTGGTGGAAAGTTTCCTTATAGTCTACACCCGCATTTTGGGTTGAACCTGTTTCCACTAGGCGAGCCTTATACCTTTCAATAGATCCATCTTCCTTGCATTTGGCCTTTAGAACCCATTTATTCCCAATAGCCTTTCGCCCTAGTGAAAGATTTACTAAGTCCCAGACCTGGTTCTTCTTCATAAAATCCATCTCCTCTTTCATTGTAGCTTTCCATTTCTTAGAAGTAGGTGATGAAAGAGCCTCTTTATAATTCTTCAGCTCATCTTCATCTTGCATGGCACACATGAATTCTTCCCCCTCAATCTCAAAATGGCAACATGGGGTGCTCACACGTTTTCTCTTGCGTTATTATGGATCTTGAGAACCACCATCTAATGGAAAACTCCCACTAGAAGGTACACTTCGACTAGGTAAGAATTCACTTGATATATCGCTTTCTTCTTGTTCAACAGCTTCATAAAACTCCAAGTTTCTATCCACTTCTCCTCTTCTTGTAAATTCCTCTTCAAGGAAATCTATATTACATGACTCAATTTCAGTTACACTCTCATCAGGCTGTTCACTATGCATTACATATCCTTTGGATTCATTACATATCTAATGAGTATACATTTTTTTGCTCTAGGCCCTAGCTTCCCATGTTTATGAAAAGTAGTGTGAACAAACCCTACTGAACCCCATGGTTGAAAATGGTCCAATTGAGGCTTGCGCTTTGTCCATTGCTCATAAGGAGTTGTAGTAACTATTTTTGAGGGCACTCGATTAAGGATGTAAGCACTGTCAATGAAGCCTCCCCCCATAAGGATATTGGGAGGTTGGCTTGCGCCACCTAACCATCTCTCACGATGTACGATTCTTTCTCTCTGCTACACAATTTTGTTGCAAAGTTCCAAGAATTATCAATTGTCTACTTCTCCCTTTTCCATCACACAATTCCTTGAAATATTTAGATAGATACTCACGTCCTTAATCAGTGCTAAGAGTTTCTATTATTTTCTCTTTTTGATTCTCAACCAAGTTCATAAAACGTCTAAAGAAATCCAATGCTTTTGACAAATGGGAGATCAAATATACATGACTGAAACGCGTGAAGTCTTCTATGAAAGTAATGAAATTGGAGGCTCGATGCCTTGTCCTCACATTCATTGAGCCATAAATGTTAGAATGTACTGACTCTAAAGGATTTGAGGCTCGTTTGGCTTTTCCAAATGGTTTCCTAATTGACTTTCCTACTAAACAATGTTCACATGTTGATTTTAGCGATTTGGTCTAATAGGCTGTCTCTAGCCTATTCATTCTGTCTTGAAATATATGGCCAAACCTAGCATGTTACATAATTAAAATAAGCAATGGCATTGTCTTTATTAACTGAATACTCAATATCCAAAATAATAAGATTGTCATGGAAAATTCCAAAACCATAAAAAATATTTCACAGAAAAATGTCACAACCAATGCTATGAAAACGAACACTAAAATCCAGTCTAAGCAAACAAATAACTCATTAAAAATCTTGCTGAATTGAAGGATCATAAAGAAAATAATGCAGCAATAGAGTGCGACCACTACACAATGCCAGCTTGTAAGTGACAATGCCCAACTCCTCAACACTAGATCCATTACCCATGAAGAGTCTTTGACTCCCTTTGGAATTCAAAGATACTCTACGAAACCGTCTCAATCCCTCGCAATGTGTTCGGATGCTCCTGAATCAACAATCCGAAGAGGATGTGAATGAGAAATCATCACATTACATGAAACGTAAATTGCGTGCGAACTAAGATTAGTGAGTAACTTTTTCATCTCAGTGCAATCACAAGCGAAATGTCCTTCCTTAGCACATTTACAACATTTTCCTTGCTTGCCCTTGTTACCACACTTACTTCTCTTGCGCTTGGTGGATTTAGCCTTCTAAGGCGCATGGCCATTACCAGATCCATTCTTTTGAACATTATTGTCGTGCATAGGTCATTTTTTGCCGCGTAAATTATTGATGTCTGCATGATAACTCTTGAATAAAGAGTTATTTCATGTGCTTTTGAACTTATAAATGTAAAAAAAAATTGTTGTTGATGATAGTTTATTATTAGCTTTTGTAACTAACTTTTGTGTTTTTATGATCTTAGTTAAGTTTAGTTGTTTTTTTAGTTTTTAATAGCTAACAGGTTGAAGACAATAGTTTCATGGATAGATATTTGTACACAGAATGAACTAACGTGTGAAACTATCTAAGTTGAATTTTGATTGCTGAATTAGCAAGTTTGCAGCAGCAAAGCAGATTTTAATGAAGCATTTTGATCAGGATGTTTTTGGACACCTAAGCGTACTTGGAAATTCAGAGGGTGAGTTGGAATAGTGGCTGAGGTGGCAAGTACAGAAAGCATGAGTCAAAAATTGGAAGTAAATGTCAAAGGAAAGAAAAAGGAGACCCACGTATATACCAAAAGGAGGGGCAATATTGTACTTGTATGGCAAAATTGGGAAACCTAGAGGTACAAAGAGAAGCATCAGCCGCATATTGAGGGAGTCTACCAATTTTTCTGGAAAAAAAAAGCAAGAAAAACAAGAAATCAAGGAAGAAGAGGAGGAGGACGCATAAAGAAGCTCAAGCATCATTTGGATTTGTTCTTTCTCCTATTTCTAACCTTCATTTTATATTTTCTAGTTTGATTTCTGCTCTGAATACTTATGGGCTGTATTGAATTTTGATCAATGCTCTTTAATTCAGCCATGAACTAATTTTTGTGTGGCTTGAATTATTGATGAACCCTATGTTATAGTGAAGTAATTTCTTGCACCTTATTTTAGTGAAATCTCTCTTGTTCATTCAAGTGTGCCTATTGTTAAGTTCTTGTTGTTGTTTGGCCAGCAATGGCAAGATTATTTAATTATGTTTGATGCTGGAAGGATTAAATATAATGGAAAAAACTTGGATGACACAAGTCACAATCTAGGTTAGGTTAGGTTAGGTTATGTTAGTAAGTAACATATGGATGTGTTATTTTCCTTGTGTAACTTTTGAGAATTGAATCTTGAATTTTCATTCTTAAATCTGATTTGGCATAGGAACATGTTTAATTAGGTAAAAGAATTAATATCATAAAATTTGGGAAAGTTTTGTGAATGTTTATTGAATTCTTGTTAATCTGGGAGTTTTGCTAAAATATTGTTGCTACAATTTGTTCAGGATAAATAACATAGGGGGAATCAATAATTCAAGTCCATTTTACAATCCACGTATTTCTTTCAAATTTATTTGTTTAGTTCAATTTTATTTTCAGTATTTTTATCTCTTTAATATTTCATTTATCTTATGAGTAACTCATTTGATTGTTAATACTTTTAAGTTGTTTAGTAATTGTTTTGCCTATTTTTCTATTTTGCAATCCCTGTGGAGACGATCTACTTATCATTGTATTACTTGTGTGATTACGTGCACTTGCGTATTTAAATCAATTAAAATTTTCACAACACTGCATAAGCGTTCCTAGAACTTACAACTTTCAACACTTTTTTCGCATCTTACTACTTAGCTTCCATTTCAAGATGGCGAGAAAGATCATCAAAACTCTTGATGTTCTCATTATAAGTCATGCTCACCACCATCGTTTCCAATGAATCTGGTAAAGATCAAATTCTCGCAGTGACTTGACGCTCATCACTCAAGGTGTTACCAGCCACCTTCAGTTCGCGAATCATAGTTGACATCGCTCTAAGATGCTGCTTCATTGTATGATTTGAGCGCATTTTATAGGAGTCAAACTTGATGTTCACCACACATATCCTTGTAACTGCGGTGCCTCTATATTTTACTTGGAGGGCATCCCACATTTTCTTAGCAGTAGCATGATGCTTGAATTCGCCGATCAAGTTGCTGTGCATGGCGCTTAACATGGTAAAGGGCGCACAACAATATTTCTTGACCTAACTCTGATAGGTCTCTTGATCACGACGATGTTGAGCAATAGTCCCTTCCGTGGGTTTCTCCATGTCTTGGGTTAAGGTCTCCATGACCTCTTGCTCATCGAGAACATATTGGTTTTTACGATGCCAAATGTCATAATTGTCACCATCCAATTTATCTCCCTTGTTAAGATCAGCAACAATTGTTTTAGCAACCATCTATCAAGCACATTTATAAAGGAATATCATATATTAGCACACTACACATAAACTCAATTTGCAACACAAATCTTAGATAAATTATAATAATCTTCAGTATTCATAAAATCGAAAAAAAAATTGCCATGCTCATAATCATCTCCTATGTCAAGTGTTAATTATTAAAATTATATCTAAATTTTGTGCAAGAGATATTGTATATGAGAAAATAAAGAAAATTCTACAACTGTAATCCCCCTTAATTTTGTGATAATCTAATCATGTTCCTAGCATTCATATCACAAAAACAATAATGCATTATAAAACATGCATAAACAGAATATTCCCTCATATTTTGTGATATCCTAAACATGTTGCTAGCATATTTATCACAAAAAAATATTATGTGCAATTCCATTCAAACATGCATCAATAAATTAACAAAAAACAAGAATGTTTTCATAGGCAATTTAATCCAAAAAGATTAGTGCAAAATAAAGATAAGTTACTAAACAAAAATTTCCATAATTAATATTTCTACATAAAATATATTAATATAATGTACACACAATTAATATTAACATTTATACATAGAACATATAGGCATAAAATAAAAACTAGAGTTATTATATACAATTGCACATAATCGCATAAACATGTAAATATATAAATGTAACTTTCAGATATATATAAAAATATATCTCTTCTATATAAAAAGTGTATAGGTAACAGAAATTCTTAGTTTTAACGGTTTTTTTTAATGTTAACTTTAACGGAATATTCTTCTATTTAACAAAATATTCTTATATTTAACAGTAGATTGTAAATAAAACTTAAATTTAAATAAAATAAAATAAAATAAATAATTAAAATAGGATATTTTTTAGATATTTTACAATGATGATTATTTAAAAATAATAAATAAAATAAATAAATAATTAAACAAATTAAAATAAGATATTTTTTAGATATTATACAATGATAATAATTTAAAAATAATAAAATCATACATTTTTTAACTTAAATAAAACTTAATTAAACTTAAACTCACCTATTAGAATAATATCATATTAGACATATAATATAATCTACTATCAATTAGCAACAAATTGCTTTAAAAAAAACTAGCAAAAAACTTAAATTTGAAATCCACGTATAATATTTAATATTACATAAAACGTATAATATATAATATCTTGTTGTCACTCTCAAATTCAAAAACTGGAACAAACATAAACTTAAACAAAAATAAATAAATTATTTAATTAAAATAAGATAATTATTTAAAATTTATATGACATTAACATAAATTTAATAAAAATAATTAATCAATTCTATAAATAAAACTAAGCAGGCTTGTATCTAGTATATATATATATGTTGACCCTCAAATTAGTCAACGACACAGAGTCAAATAAACGATAAAAAAATGAGAGGTAAACAAGAAGAGATTCAAATGGAAATCAAACGACACAAACGATTTATAGTGGTTCGGGCCCAATTGGATTGTAATGACCTACGTCCACTTAGTGTTCTTATTGATATTGAGTCTCAATAATGTGATCAATGAACTAGGGTTTTCACAAGCCTTGGGAAGATTACTATTTCGGTGAAAAAACACACTATCTTTTTCTTTCCGAGTACAAAGATTCAAAATTCAAAAGTCCCTTCCTTGAGCCCTCTCATTTTTATTTATAGGCTCAAGAATGTTACATGGGCCGATGGGCCTTAATTGCAATCAGATTTGCATATTAAGGTTATAAAGGAAAATATAATTAATGCAATTATTACAAGATTGCATATCCAAAAGGAAATAAATGAAAGTATGCGACCAGATTGGTCGCACCTAAGTGTGAGGCTCGACAAATTAATGACTCTCTGGTCGATGGTCGAATAGGATTCGTTCAGTTAATGTTGTCACGTGCTTGCCACGTATAGGTCAATCCTGCCACGTCATCAGGGGCCTTTTTGGGTAAACATTCCCCCCCCCCCCCAAAGTTTATTTCACTGCGACTAGCATAAAGTAAACTTAGGCGACCGCCCTTTCGCATGCCCTATCAAATCTGTCAGAGCCACCCAGGCTTCCTCGAAAAAGGAAACCAATCATATCATTGCAGTTTCCCAAAAGTGGTCTGACGGCTATTACATTTACCCATGCCTCAGAAAATTACCCCTTATGATTACCTTGGTAACTGCTTCTCGATCAATATAAATACCCCTTCAAAATCACTTTTTACTTTTTACTCTTCACTCTCTTCCTCAAGAACACTAAAGAACAAGACTCAGAAAACTCAGAAACCCAGACGACTTTGACGATCCACAAAGTTTCTGCCCAACTACTTGATTTAGCGTCTCAGAGATTCACTTCAATCTTCATCCAAGTAAGTTTCTCAAACCTTTCAGTCGTTGAGATGCCATGAAATACCTGTTTAGTACCTTGAGTTCTTGAACGTTCTTGAGAGAAACTGTTTTGGGGATAAATGGGCATGTAGATGTTAGCATGATATGATAAGGAAAAAATACTATATGGAGCTTAGGAATCAGTTTGGGAGTTAAGATTATTGATTTAGGGCGCAAAATCGAAGTAAAAATTCGATTTTTAAGCATGCATAAAAAATTGGGTTTTTCCCGCCCTTTCAGAGTCGAAAAGTTTTTCCCGAAAAACTTTTCACTTCTGCCTTTTAATCCGTTTTCCAAACTATTCGCATAGATTTCAGTGTTTTTGTTAGAATGCTGCTGGTCGTATAAAAGCTTAACTTTTATACACGAGCAACGTTATTCCAACTTTTACACTTCTTGATCTTTTGGCCATAGATTCTCATCTCCCCTTCTCTGCTCGCACATTTTCATGCACGATCCATGGGGGGGTGAGAGGTCGATCGACGATGACTTGCTCGCACAGTTACTCGAAGATCAGGAACAACCTTCGCTGCTAATCCCAGAAATCCCTTTTTCTCGCAACCCTTCAGATAAACCTTCGACCAGTCGGTCGAGTGAAATCCACTGCTCAAAAGAAAAGGCAAACAACCTCTCCTCCTGTCAAACTGCCTGCTCCTCAGGCTGAAAATCCTTTGACGAGACCTCCACCCGAAAACTCATCCCAGTCAGAAATCCAAACGAAAGCCCTACTCCGGGACGTCCTTCGACCAGAGGTCGAATGGTACTTGGTACCTCCTAGCAAGATTACCGTTAGGATGGCAGGGAATTATCTCAAAAAGTACGGACTTTCTAGGATAACCCTAAATAAACCTTCCATCGACCAGCAGGCAAACCTGCCTAGGGGCGCCTATAGCACCTGGTCGAGATACCATATTGAGGCAAGGGCAACCTTGCCTCTTCATCCCTTCTTCCAGGGGGTGGCCAACTATTTCGAGGTCGCCCCCTTCCAAATCACCCCAAATGGATATAGAGTGCTATCTGCTCTCTATATCCTGTACAGTCACAAGAAGTGGCCTGTGCCTACGCCACATGAGATCAATTACTTATTTGATCTCAAGTCCAACCCCAATCACAATAACACGGGGTTCTTTTATTTTTATCACCAGGAATCTGCTCGCACCTTCCTGAGTGAGATCACCCACGAATCCAACGTGGGAAAGTACTTTCAGGAGTACTTTTTTACAACAAACCTGGTCGCCAACAATATGGCCTTCACTCAAGGAGGTAATTTCTTTATTCTTTGGTCGCTTACTTTGCTTTCTTTTATCTTTTTGGCACATTCCTTATAATTTTAATGCCATTCTGGTCCATGGCGCCGACTAGCTCCTACTCCAGAAATGGAGATACGAGCAGCTTCCCTGGCCAGCATGACGGATATAGGAAAAAGCGTCAAAGAGCTGGTCATGGAAAACAATCTAAGGCTGGTTGGCCTTTTGGCCCCTCACCAGGATGTAAGGGAAACAACTACGGGGAGTGCTATTGGTGGAGAAGTTCTCGAGTAGCACCACGACGTGTCACAACCTCTGAGAAGGACAATGGGAGTGACTATCAGGGAACCCTCCAGCACCTCGCGAGCAGCTACCGCCCCTGCTCCTTCAAGAAAGGGCAAAAAGAAGGTTTCTGAACACCCTGCGCCTATTCTTGAATCTTTAGATGAGAACGGTTCTGTCTTCTCACTCTTAGACAATTTTCCCATTCCCTGTCATTTATTTGACGGGGACAGCAACTTTAAATACACGCCTAATTTCAATTCAAACTTCTTCAAGGAAGTGAGTGAATGTAGCAGTAGTATAGTAAATAATGTAGCGACCAGTAGTTATTGCTCGAGTATTTTACTTACAATTTTCTTGCTTTTATTTCCCTGATGTAGTAAGTACATCTATTCATATTGCCTAACTATTCGTATGTTTTCGTACTTGTAGATATGTCATATGAAGATATGTTTGAGCTTTACAGCATACTCGTCGCTCCTTCGAGCAAGAAGAAAGAGAGTAGGCCAAACCGCGGAGAGAGCAGCAAGAATCCTCCGACCAAAAAAGCTCAGACTGGGGACCCTCCAGCAGCAGTTCCTTCAAAGGAAACAACACCCCATTCGTCTCCCCTCGACCAGACATCTCCCCCAGCACCAGTCGACAAGAATCCTCCTCCACCAGCACCTGCCGACCGGACACCTCCTGACCAAACTAGAGATGTCCTCACAAATGCCATGCTCAGCTCGGCCAAGGAGAGAATGACCAAACTCTCGAGGCACCGACGCAACCGAGAGGCCATCCTCAGCACTGGCTCCATGGAGGTTGGCCAGATAATCAACCGCGTGCTGAACGAAATAGCCAGTGTAATCTGCTATCTATCGTTGAGTTTTATTTATTTTTTCATTTTTTGCCATCACCTTATCTTTTTTGTTGATCGCATGGAATGCTAACTATGACCGCTAGCTGGCGCTGCTCGGGGGCTTTGATTACCGAACTCAAAGCGTTCGAGGCTAGGCATGCTGAGGAGTCCAAGACGACTGAGAAGAAAAACGCAGAGCTAGTCGAGCAGAACACCAAGTTGGTTGTAGAGCTGAAGCAGTTCCAGGCTACCTTGACCAAAGCCATCGACGACAAAGAGAAGTACAAGGAGGCTTCCTTGCTTAACTTCAAGGAAGCCACTAAGCTTAAAGATGACCTGGTCATTAGTAGAAATGACATTGAGGGGCTGGAAGGGCGCATCAAAGAGCTCGAGGAGACCAGTGCCAGCAACTTGGAGAGGTATAAAGGAGCCACTTCTAACTGCTTTTATGCATTCTGGAAGCACAACCGCGAGGTGGACTTCAGTTATCTCTCCGAGTGCATGAGGCAAACTAAAATAAACTGATGCCTTGCTTGCCTCGAGGAAGAGGAGAGAGCGAAAGTCCCAGCCTCTCCTAAAATTTCCTTGGCTACGGGCATTGATGGCATGGAAGAGGAAGTTGGGGCCTCCGTCAACCAGCAAACTCCTCAGGACCCTCCTGCTGCTTCATAATTTTATCTGCTCTTCTTTTATTTTTAATTTGTAGTTTAAGACACACAAAATACGATTTGTGATGTCGATACAATTTATATTTTTATTGTTGCACGGGCAGCTTTTCCTTTTAGTATACAATTACATCCGAGCAGTAACTGCTCGCAGTGTAAAGGGTTTTTCTTTTGACATTATAATATTTTTACTTTATTACAATATCTGTTCACATGACCGAACTTAGCATAGCACTTTGGTTTGATTTAACAAAATTTAAATAAAATTTTGAAAAATACTCTAAGTACCGTAGCATGCTTTCACTTATTTTGCTCATGTGTTTACATACCTGTTGATATGCTTTGCTTACTAGATACCTTATATGCCCCCCAAGTGATTGAGGAGCTTTAGGTCCTCGGTCACTTGCCTTGACCAAGACCTGCTCGAACATTTCTGCTCGTAATAGAGATATATAAAAATGATTATTATAGCAAAACAACACACGCAATGAGCAAATACTTGTAATAAATACAATAGTTGGCAAGATTGAATGGTTGCGCACAGTCCTTTTTATTTCTCGTAATAAATGGACAATCGTGTTTGTACGAGTGATAAAAAATATGATCTTACACTTATAAGCGATTAGTCACAAGATTGACTAACCCTTGTTAAAAAACTTGTAAAAAGTAAAATTAATACAAGCCAATTCATTAAGAAGGATTGTTTATTGATAGTACTTGTGCAGGTGTTCTCCATTCCAATAGCGAGGAATGAGATCTCCATTTAAGCGAGCAAGTTTATAAGTGCCTGGATGAAGGACTTCTTCGATTTGGTATGGTCCTTCCCAGTTAGGTCTGAGTACTCCAGCAGCTTGATCGCAGGTGTTAAGGAAAACTCTTCTTAATACTAGATCTCCCACATTAAATTTTCTTTCACATACTTTAGAGTTGAAATACCGGGCAACCTTTTGCTGGTAAGCTGCTACTCGGAGTTGGGCTTGCTCGCGCCTTTCATTGACCAAATCCAAAGATTCCATTAATAACTAGCTATTAGCACCTTAATCATATGCCATCCTCCGATGCGACGGTGGATCTAACTCAACAGGCAACATAGCTTCATATCCATAGGCCAAGGAGAATGGAGTATGGCCTGTTGCTGTTCGATGGGATGTTCTATATGACCAAAGGACTTTAGGCAACTGTTCTAGCCATGCCCCTTTTGCCTCTTCAAGCCTTTTCTTCAGAGTATCTTTTAGTGTCTTGTTGACATCCTCAACTTGTCCATTTTCTTGCGGATGAGCTACTGAAGAAAAGCTTTTGATAATTCCATGCCGTTCGCAAAAATCTGTGAACATATCAATAGCAAATTGCGTGACGTTGTCTGAGATAATTTTTCTAGGTAATCCATAGCGACAAACTATGTTCTTCACCACAAAGTCCAGCACTTTCTTGGTCGTTATAGTTGCAAGTGGCTCAGCTTCGGCCCTCTTTATGAAGTAATCGACAGCCACCACGGCGTATTTAACGCCGCCCTTTCCCGTGGGCAAAGACCCAATTAGGTCTATTCCCCATATAGAAAATGGCCACAAACTTTGCATCTACTTTAGCTTATTAGGTGCTGCTCGCAGAATCTTGGAGAATCTCTAACATTTGTCGCATTTTCAAACAAAATCCAATGAGTCTTCATTCATTGTTGGGTAGAAGTACCCTTGCCTTAGGATCTTTTTCGATAAACTCTGCCCCCCAGTGTGATCTCCGCAGAAACCTTCATGGACCTCTCGCATTAATTTTGTGGCCTTTTCCTTAGAGACACACCTTAGAAGTGGCATTGAGTACCCCCTTCGGTATATAATTCCGTCGACCAGGACAAACCGAGCAACCTGCCTCTGGAGGGTTCTTTCTTTGTTTCTGTCCGTAGGCAACACTCCATGCACCAAGTACTCAATGAAAGGTGACATCCAAGTATCTGCTGCCTGAATAACCAAAGAAGTTTCTTCTGTTTAGATGCTTGGCGCGAACAACCATTCAACAGGCACTATGTTCAGCGTGTCAGCATCCTTTGCACTTTATAACTTGGCCAAGGCATCAACGTTTGAGTTCTGGTCGCGAGGTACTTGTTGGAGAGTATATTTTTCAAACTGTGCCAACAAATCCTTTGCTTTGCTCAAGTAAGCAACCATCTTCAGACCTTGGGCTTGATATTCTCCAGTAATTTGATTAACGACCAACTGGGAGTCACTATAGATTACAAGTGACTTTATGTTCATGTCCCTGGCTAATCGTAAACCTGCGAACAGGGCTTCATACTCGGCTTCGTTGTTGGACGCTGTGAAGTCAAATCTGATTGCGTAGTGGAATCGATGTCCTTCAGGCGTTACCAAAATCACACCGGCTCCAGTGTGATGTTCATTAGAAGAACCTTCTGTAAACAACTTCCAAGAGGGAACTTGGCTTTGAGGTTCAGGATTTTCTGTCTGTTCACCATCTGGAAGCCTAGTGAGCTCTGCGGCGAAGTCGGCCAGAGCTTTCCCTTTTACTGCTGCTCGTGATAAGTAAGAGATTTCAAACTGCCCAAGTTCAACCGCCCATTTCAATAATTGGCCTGTGGCTTCTGGCTTTTGCAGAACTTGCCGTAGGGGCTGGTCGGTTAATACTGTGATGGGGTGAGCTTGAAAGTATGGTCGCAGCTTTCTGGAGGCTAAAATCAAGCAGTAGGCTAATTTTTCAATGGGTGGATATCGCAGCTCTGCTCCTATTAGCCTTTTTCTTACATAGTATATGTCTTTTTGCACATTTTCCTCCTCTCTTGCCAGGACAGCACTAGCAGCATATTCTGTGATCGCCAAGTAGATGAACAAAGTTTCTTTTTCGACTAGCTTAGATAGAATCGGTGGCTGCGACATATGAGACTTTAAAGCCTGAAAAGCCTGTTCGCATTCCTCCGTCCATTCGAATTTCTTATGGCCTCTAAGTAGATTAAAAAATTGGACGCACTTGTCCGTCGATTTGGAGATAAATCTACTTAGAGCAGCGATTCTCTCGGTCAAACTTTGAACATCTTTTATCTTTCTTGGCGATTTCATATCGACCAGGGCCTTGATATTTTCGGGATTAGCTTCAATTCCTCGTGAGTTCACTATAAATCCCAAAAATTTCCCTGATCCAACTTCGAAGGAACACTTGAGGGGATTCAGCTTCATCTGATACTTATTTAAGACGTTGAAGCAATCTTGCAAGTCCCCTATGTGTTCTTCTGCCTTCTTCGACTTAACCAGCATGTCATCAACATATACCTCCATGTTTGTACCGATCAATTCTTTGAACATGTGATTGACTAATCGCTGGTAAGTCGCACCAGCATTTTTCAAACCGAAGGGCATTACTTTGTAACAGTAAAGCCCTGTATCAGTCCGAAAGCTAGTGTGATCCTCATCAGGTGGGTGCATACTGATCTGATTGTACCCAGAGTATGCATCCATAAATGACAGGATGTCGTGCCCTAAAGTGGCATCGACCAGCTGGTCGATCCTTGGGAGTGGGAAACAATCTTTCGGGCAGGCTTTATTAAGGTCTGTGAAATCCACGCATGTTCTCCACTTGCCATTCGGCTTGGGTACTAGTACGGGATTAGAAACCCACGATGGATAAAATGCTACCCTGATGAATTCGTTCTCCTTTAGCTTCCCGACTTCTTCCTTTAAAGCTTTCGATCTATCTTTGTCGAGCGGCTTTATTTTCTGTTGCATTGGTGGAAAGCTTTTGTCTACGTTCAGGACATGACTGATAATTGTTGGGTCAATTCCAACCATGTCTTTATGCGACCAGGCAAAGACTTCCTGGTTCTTTTTCAAAAATTCCACCAGCTTTTGTTTTATCGTTGTCTCTAAGATTTTACCGACTTTCACAACCCTGGTCGGATCTGCTTCATCAAGTTGGACCTCTTCGAGGTCCTCGATGGGTCCTACTTCTTCATCAAAATCCCCAAAGTGAGGATCCAAATCCATATCCTCACTTTGGGCAACACCCTATTTGGTGACATATTCACCTGATTGGGCTTGTGCTTCATTGGCCGTCTGCAATTCTTTTCCGGCATCTTCCCTCGATCCACCTTTCTTCGCCTTAGATATCGAGTAATTGTAACATTCCCTCACTTCTCGCTGGTTTCCCAATACGCATCCTATCCCTGCGTCAGTTGGTAATTTCATGACAAGGTGCCAAATTGAGGTCACAACTCCCAGGTCGACCAGAATAGGCCTTCTGATTACAACATTGTACGCGGAAGGACAATTAACTACTATAAAAGTAGTGAGTAATGTCCTGTTCACAGGCGCAGCTCCTGCTGTAACCGGAAGCCTAATCAACCCTGTGGGCACGAGCCTTTTGCCAAAAAAACCATAAATGGTTTGGTTGCACGGCTCCAGGTCCTTCACGGACAACTTCATCCTCACAAGTGATGATTTGTACAAGATGTTGAGTGAGCTCCCTGTGTCAACTAACACCCTTTTAACCATCATGTTAGCAATCTGGACGTCCACGACCAGAGGGTCCGAATGATGGAATCGAACATGCTGAGCATCAAGCTCATAGAAAGTTATTAACTCTTCCTCTGTTCGAGCTTTTTTGAGCGCTCACTCCTCCACATTCAGCATCTCGATGTCCTGGTCTTGGCGTAAGGTCTGAGCATATCACTCCCTTGCCTTCCCACTATCTCCTCCAAGGTGTGGGCTGCCACAGATGGTGAGCAACATTCCTGCCACGGGAGCTGGCTGTAAAGGTGGCGAGCGTTGGCGTACAGGCGCCTACTTGTTGCCTCCTTGAGCCTCTCGCTAAGAACCTCCCGTGGCTCGTACATACATCCTTAGGTGTCCTTGTCTGATAAGGATCTCAATCTCTTCCTTCAGCTGGTCACACTCATTAGTGTCATGACCATAGTCGTTGTGAAAATGACAAAATTTTGTTGTATCTCTCTTGGAGATATCCTTCCTTATAGGTGCTGGTCACTTGTAAGGGACATTGGAGTTGGTTGCCTGGTATACCTCCGCACTGCTCTCGACAATGGTCGTGTAGTTGGTGAATCTTGGCTCATACCTATTGCCTTTAGGGCGCTTATTTTTAGACGTTGATGGCTCATTGTTCGCCCTTTCTCCACCGTTTTTACCGTTCTCGTTGCCTTTGTCGTTGCCATTGGGTTTATCCGACCCGTTGGCGGCTTTAGCGGGATCTTCCTTTGGTCCTTTGTCTTTTGCAGGCGATTTTCCCTCGTTGGCAATTGCTTCCTCGAGCTTAATGTATCAGTCTACTCGATCAAGAAATTCCTGGGTACTCTTCACCCCATTCTTTCTTAGGCTGTTCCAGAGGGGAGAATGGCGCTTTACTCCAACGGTAAGGGCCATCATTTTCCCTTCATCTCCAACAGTTTTAGCCCCAGCAGCTGCTCGCATAAAGCGCTGGACATATTCCTTTAAGGATTCTCCCTCCTTCTGGCGTATCTCAACCAGCTGGTTGGCCTTAGTTGGGTGAACACAACCAGCATAGAATTGCCCGTAGAATTCCTTCACGAACATTTCCAATGATACTATGCTAGCAGGAGGGAATTTAAAGAACCATTCCTGCGTAGTGTCAGATAGGGTGGCCGAAAAGATCCTGCAGCAAGCATCGTCCCACACTTTCTGGATGTCCATCTATATCTCAAACTTGTTCACATGAGATACTGGGTCCCCGTACCCATCGAAGTTTGGCAATACTGGCATTTTGAATTTGTTGGGGGTTTCTGCCACAGCTATTCTCTGTATGAACGGAGTACCTCTTCTTCGATCGTACTCGATGTGGGATGTTCGGCTTCCCACCAGCTGCTAGACAACCTGGTTTAGTGCATCAATCTGGGCCTGTACGGCGGCTGGGATCGCTGGGGTGACTAGTGCTGGAGGAGCGTACTCATCGTGCCTTTCGCGCCTGTCGTTGAGCACGTCCCTTAGGTCATCATCTCTACGCCTTTGTTCGCTAGTGCCCAATCGATCAAAGACGTTATGCTGCCTAGGCTGCCCCCAGCATTTTGGCTCGCAAGCCTATTTTCTCTTGGTGGGGGGTTCCTGTCTCCACCTCTTTCGTCATGCCCTTAAACAGCATTTCTCCTTCCGGAGTCAGCTTCATTATAATTTTAGGCGTCCCTAAACTGTGACCGACTATGGCGCGACCGGCTAGTCACGCTGTTTCCCCCTCTAGCTGGCACCTCGCGAGCGTCAGGGGGAGGCCTGCGTTGGTCGGTGGGTCCCCGTGCATTATTATGCCGTGGGGGCCCCCAGATCGAAGAGGCTGATTCGGCGTGCCTTCTGTTAGCAGAAGGATGTTGCCCCTTGCTCGGTGGATTTGGCTCATCAGCCACTGGGCATCTAGGGCTTCGGGGAGACTGCCCAGCCCTATTCTGCCTCTGACGCTGGGGATTATCTCGACCAGCTCGAGAAGGTGGTTGCTGCTCAAGATCCTGAATTGGGACATCCTGTTGAGCAGCAGGCGGCTGCTCCGGCCTTTGAGGGCTCACCGGCTGAAGCGGAGGACTTGGATTTAGGGCCCGTTGTGGTGGTGCATTTGGTGGCTGATCGGGTTGAGAAGTCGACGCTGCTTGCACCTGGGCCAACTATATGGCTGCTTCTAGGATGGGCAGTGGCATCTCTCTGCCGACTGTCCATGTCTGCCTGCCGGTCATTCAGTTCTTGACGCTGACGTTCGATTTCCCTCTGTTGTAGCGCCAACGTCTCAGCCGCATTCTCTTGATTGGCCCTCAGGTTGGCCAACTCCTCTTGCAACACACTCAGTGTTGTCCTCAGGGTTTCATAATCTATTTCATCTTCAAAATCCAAATGTGGCTCATCTTCAACCATATTTGGTGGAGGAGGCTAGGTGGATGCGGCGCCAGAAGTCTGCCCCGTCTTCCTGGATGTCTTCGCCATTTGATCTTCTTGAAGTCTTGAATTAGTTTCTCAATGAAAGCACCAAAATATTGACCCTCAAATTGGTCAACGACACAGAGTCAGATAAATGATAGAAAATGAGAGGAAAACAAGAAACGATTCAAATGGAAATCAAACGACACAAACGATTTATAGTGGTTCGACCCTAATTGGATGGTAATGACCTACGTCCACTTAGTGTTCTTATTGATATTGAATTCCAATACTGTGATCAATGAACTAGGATTCACGAGTTTCACAGGCCTTGGTGAGATTACAATTTCGGTGAAAAAACACACTATCTTCTTCTTTCCGAGTACAAAGATTCAAAATTCAAAAGTCCCTTCCTTGAGCTCTCTCAATTTTATTTATAGGATCAAAAATGTTACATGGGCCGATGAGCCTTAATTACAATCAAATTTGCTTATTAAGGTTATAAAGGAAAATATAATTAATGCAATTATTACAAGATTGCATATCCAAAAGGAAATAAATGAAAGTATGCGACCAGATTGGTCCCACCTAAGCGTGAGGCTCGACAAATTAATGACTCTCTGGTCGATAGTCGAACATGATTCGTTCAGTTAATGTTGTCACGTGCTTGTCACGTATAGGTGAATCTTGCCACGTCATCCGGGGCTGTTTTTGGGTAAACAATATATATATATATATGTTTCATAGAAACATGAAAAAAAATCATGTCGAAGGTGTATAATATATGTACCGAGCGAGATTGGGTGGGATTTAGAATCTGTACTAGTTCAGGATTCACCAATTAATAGCAATTTCACATCCAACCTATACGTGTATTGTTATTGTTGACCGATAACAATACAATATATATATATATATATATTAATTCTCTAAGAAAATTAAATTTAATTTAAAATAAAATTCAAATTATTTTCTGAGAATAAATTTCTAGAATATTGTAGTCTTTTTAACTAATTAAATAAAGATAAGGCCTAATTACCCATTTATTTAAATAAATAATATCTCAGTCACCCAAATGAGTCAAGCAATCCATTGGGTAATGAATATGACCCAAAGTTCAACACCCTTCATAACACATTTTTTCAACTTCTTTACCTTTCGAATTTTTATGGAATATGTCATTATTTTTAATGTCGTTATGATTGTTTTTCTAACCAAAGAACCGACATTGATCAATAATATTTTAGAAAATAATTAATTGAATTGAAAATTCAGAAGATAATCTTCTACCATTCAAGTGCATTAATTTTTTATATTTTAATTTGATTTTTCTATGAATCTTTTATAGGAAAATTCTATAGTATGGTGTCAGTTTTGCCTTTATTAATATGAACATTTCTATTTTTTACAAGTAGAGGCATTATAATAAAAAAAAAAAGTATATAATAATGTATATTGTAAATATATATAATTAAGATATTGAACTTAGTAGAATGTACGAATTATAAAATAGTGGAGATAGGATCTGGGACTGTGTGCTGCGGTGATATAAGGTTGTAATTGTGCATGTTTGATTGATTACTTGATTTGTTGTATTTATGTGATGAATATAAGTTTATTTAAATTTTGGGAAATATGATAGAAATAAGAAAAACGCTGCCTAATTTTTTGTAAGATTTAGTAATTTGAGAAAGTTGGTGAGGAAATTTTAGTTTAAGTAGGTTTAATACTTAGAAATTTAGAACACACAAGAGTACATATATTAACTTTGATATCTGAATTACTTTTATAGTTTTGATCACAAATGTTAACTCTAGATAAATGTTTAAAAAAATTTATACTGTTGTTCATACTGCTGTTTTTTTCTGTTTCTGCTGCTGTTTTTTTGTTTCTGGTGCTGATTTTTTTATCAAAATAGGTCAGGGAAATTGGCATAAACATTTGCAATTTCCCTGGTTAATACTTTATGTGACAGTACCCAACTGACGCAAAAAATACTCATTTTTAACATTTGTGGCAGTGTCCCATTGACGCAAACCAGAGTGTCATTTGCGTCAGTGGGGCACTGCCACAAACTGGCATTTGTGGCAGTGCCCCACTGACGCAAATGCCAGGCGTTTGTGTCGGTGGGGCACTGCCACAAATGTCAGATTTGTGACAGTGCCCCACTGACGCAAATGACACTCTAGTTTGCGTCATAGACAATCGTCACATATCAAACTGATGCAACAAATTAATTGTGGCAGTTATAAACCTACACAAATGACTTTTTTTGTTGTAGTGATAATAAATATTTCACCAGATTTTTTTAAATTAAAAATAATTTACAATAATTAAAATTAAAATTCAAAATAATTAATTACACGCATATATAATAAAAATTACGCATCCGGTTACCTATAAATACAATATAAACCATTTGCATTATAATTTATTGGAGATAAATTAACAGGCCAACTATAAAATTTGCCGCCTTTTTTGTACCATACATCATTATGACCTGACCGTAATATACATTATTTATTGAGTTTCATGCACTCGCCCTTGTGCGTATAAAATACTATGGGTAATAAGGAACGACTAAAAAACCTACAGGGACCTACGTAAAGAAGTCGTGTTCGCCACTAAGCTAATATATATAAATATATTTATATATATATTTATATAGATGGATAGATAGATGAACATATGTCGATTTATATATATATATAAACATATATCCCTAGAGATGAAACCACTCGTTTATAACTTCCGGTTTAACTCTTCTCCTTCACCATTGTCCGATTTATAAAGCTTATAAAAGACTTAGGTACGGTATCATTTTCCCAAGAGACTAAATCTCCTTCAAACCACGAAATAACTCATTTGTGATCATCATCTCTTTGCTCTTTCCTTTGCCTCTTTATTATTTCTTCAATATACTTGATCTTCTGGTGGAGAAGAACCATGTCGAGAATACACCCAGCTGATGAGAGTAAAAAATATTGCCAAAAGTACTGGTTAAATCATGGTCTTAATAATCATGTCGATAATGATCAAGGGCTCTCAGTGCTCACCGTGTGGAAGAGATCGAGTATGAGCTTCCAGGGGACTGACGGCTTCACTGTGTTCAACAACCATGGTAGATTGGTCTTCCGAGTTGATAACTATTCAAGGAAAAACTCCTGCGTTAAAGGAGGCCTTGTTCTCATGGATGGAACTGGCAAACCATTGCTTACTCTGAAACCTCAGGTACTAATTAAAATAGTTGATCCATTAAATATATGTATATATATATATATTCACATAGTTTAATGTTCTACTATATATTTTATGTACACCTTACTAAACTTTTCAATACTTGATATATGTAACATAAGTTAGATATATATAACTAGAAGTTAATATAAAGCTCTAATATTTGGTCTTTGTTGGTCAGATATTCAGCATCCAATACCAGTGGAATGCATACAGAGGATCAGAAGAGAGCAGTCCAAAATCAAACAAAGTGTTCTCAATGAGAAGCAAGTCATCACTGCTTTTCACAAACATGGATAAAAACGCAGAAGCAGAAGTATTCTTCGAAAGAGAGGATCAGAATCAGAAAGCTAGCCAACAAAAATCCGATTTCAGAATCGAAGGCTGCTTCTGGAGGCGCAACTGCAAGATCAGGAACAGAAATGGGGAGGTGGTAGCCCACATAGCCAGAAAGAAAGTAAACGACAGAGTGTTGCTCGGCGACGACGTTTTCAGCCTTGTCGTTCAACCGGGATTTGATGCTCAGTTAATTATGTCGTTTGTAATTATATTGGATCGTATTTGTGGGAAGCCATATGCCCCAGTTTTGTGTTCTTAAATTAATCATGTATAATATTAATTAATAATATTATTATTGGTAAAGAAAACAGCACCCACTGGCCACTAAACAATACTCAATTCCATTCCATCATCACTTACACTTTCCTCCACTCACGGGGAAATGGCGAGATAGGGGTGGGTCATTACTCTTCATTATTTGATCAGAATGACTACTTGTATATTTAAATAATACCTGTTTGGTATTATTTTCTGTTTTTTGTTTTCAAAATTGTGTTCTCAGAAATTAGAACAGAAAACTGTTTTTGTAGTTTTCAAAAAACAAGAGGTGTTTGGTTAATGTTTTCTAAAAATAATTTTTTAGTTTTAATTTTTTTAGATCTTAAATAAAAAATTAACAAATATATTTACAAAGGGAAAAATATTTTAAAAGTTTGTAATAAATAATGAGATAAAATAAATTGAAATAAAAAATGATGAAAAATAAGAAGTGAGAAAATTTGAGAACATCAGAAAAACAACTTTTTCTTGTTCTCAAAATTTTCTGTTTTTTGTAACTTTGTTTTTAAAAATTGTTTTATAAAAACAATGCTAAACACCCCACTTGTTTTCAAAAAACTGTTTTTAGTTTTTAAAAACAAAAAATAATTTTTTAGTTAAGGTACCAAACACCCTCTTTGTTTCAAAGTTTTTATGTTTTTGTTTCTACTTTCTTTCATTCTACATCAATCAATTCCTTCTCAACTTTTCAAAATTATAAGAATATACATATACAAAAATATATTGTTTGGTTAATACTGAAATAATTATATCAATATATGTATACATACATTATATTAGAACATAACTTTTCCTAGATGGTTTTTTTAAATATCTGAACGTCACTTTTACAAAAATATGATGAAAACAAAAACAAATTATACAAAAATTGATGTAAAAACTTATAATTTCCTTCATTTTATGTCATAAGTAGCAGCATATTTATTCAGTTAAATTATTAGCCTATAAATACCCTTCCAAAACCGCTTTATTAATTTGTAACATAACACAATCTAGGAAGAGAATCTACTATTAGAGAGAGAAGCATATCAATATTGTGTGTTGAAGAATAAGGGCTTGGTTGTACTTGGGTTTTGGAAAATGAGAGTTCAAGTGTGATTATTTTCCTTTGGAAGTACTTGTTGAGATTCTCCACTGTGAGAGGTTGTAAACTCTTTAGAATTCTTTCGTAGAGATTGATGCGCCACTCAAATTGGACGTAGAATCAATTTATTGATCTAAACTCAAATTGGTGCCCTTGAATTGCCACTACTATAAAAAAGCTTTTTAGGAATCGTATTGCGAACCCTAAAAAAGTTTATAGAGCACGCCCTGCCATTAAGAGCCCTTTATTTGAGAGCTTTAAAAAGTGAAGTTTTTTAAGGCGCAAGTTGCGAGCTCTAAAAGATCTCGTTGAGTGTTTTTAAATTAATTTTTTATGGTTCTCTTTGCGTGCCCTAAAATAGTTTATAATTTTTTTAAAGCACACGTTTAAATCTTGTTAAGTGCTTTTAAATTAATTTTTTATTGCTCTCTTTGCGTGCCCTAAATTAATTTTGTTAAGGTGCGCATTCATGCCTTTGAAAGTTATATTTTTAATTTAAAAAAATTAATATATATTTGTTATAATTATAAATTATGATTTAAAAATTGTATTTATATTGTTTCTAAGAGCAACAGGATTGGACAATGCCCGTAGGTCATAAGAAAAAATTTAAATAAAACAAAAACAAAAAAAAATAATAAAAAGACTTAAACTTTTTATTTAACATAATTTTATAGCTTAATTACACGAACTTCAATCGACCATGAAGAAATAAACCAAATTTACATCAACTATCAACACAAAAATTAAATAGCAAAATAAATTCATCATCTTCTTCTCAAGTGATGTATCAATGTAGTCATGAAAAATTACACTGTTTTCTAATATAGCAGCAATGTGTAGGGTAGAAATAATTGCATTATCCTCATCTCTAACCAACTTGTCCAATTTCGGCCACACCAATTCTCTAACATCATTCAACGACCTTTAGCAAAAAACAAAAAAAAAAACATTAAGTTCCGACAAGAATTTTAGTAGTAAATTTGTGTTATTCATTGAGAAGCAATTTAAAAATACCAAGCAAAGTCACCTTCAATGCATTGGTCATCATCTCCAAAACTCACTGAGACAAGGGAATTTCCAACTGCAAGTGCAAATGTCTTCTAGAAACAAGTTATCTGCAAGTCATAAGTCATAATTCTAAATAGCATAGAACTAATCATCTAGTACGTATAATTCTAAATAGCTTAGAACTAATCATCTAAATAGCATAGAACTAGTAATTTTTTCATGCATATTTAAATAAATAGTAAGGTGCATATTTGTTTTTCCTTCATTTCCCACTAATCATCTAGTTTTATATGCAGCAACTATTCATTATTAAACTCACACGCCCACCCAACCCCATTCAGAAAACAATGAACGTATTAATAAAATGCTTTCAACAAAAAACAGAGCAATCTTTAACATTTAGTGGAAATTTATATTTCCAACTTAATCTTAGAAACAAATCAATTTTTATCCCTATATATTTAGCAAAAAACTAAATCAATTAGTAAGAGAATTTACACGAAAACCACAAAGGTATCATTCTTGAAGATAAAAATTAATAGATGTAGTGATAATCTCAGCAAATTTAAGCTCACCAAAAACTAAAAATTTAGCTAATTGAAGTCATATATCAGCCATGGTACTTTATCGATCAACAAGATAAGTTAGTTGCACTACACATCAGTCAAAGAAAATGTGTGAATATACAATCACATAGAATACCCAAAAAATAATCACAGCTCTAGAATAATCAAGCTTTGCAGTACTAACATCCAGAAGCTATTACGATAACCATATATCAAATAGCAATATTATATATAAATACAAGACATAATGAAATCCAGAAAGCATAAATGTTGAAAGTTCCACAATAAA